>NW_017675766.1:56040-60288 GCF_001879085.1 Nicotiana attenuata
GATATACTAAGCGACGATAAGAACAACTCAACAAGGGAGAGATAATACGAAACAACGCTTCCATAATACTCAGTTCTACAACAAAGAAGTTAACATGAATCAAATAATTACAATTAAGGAAGTATCTACTAAACATAGGATATCTAACTTCTTTCCAATTAAGGCCAATTAATAACACGAGAGATAGAAATAATGCTTTCCAGATAAAGACAAGCAGTTAGGAATGATAATGTGACTATAGAAGGGTAAATGCCTACAGTTAAACAAGTAAAAGTCAATTAGGCAACAAGAATAACCAAAAAAGGGCAAATAATTCCAAGTAAGTCATGTAGAGGTGAAACTAATAACAGGGAGCTCAATCGTACCAAGAACAACTTCATATTCGGTGATTATAAGGATCTAAGAGCCTAAAAGGGGCAATTTTCCACAAATAAATCCGAGCACGCACTCGTCACCTCGCGTACAAGGAATACAATCAACAAAGAAGACTCAAATCCTAAGGGGAAGTTCCCACACAAGGTTAGGCAAGATACTTACCTCGAACCAGCTAAAATCAACTAGCAACCACGTTCTTGCCATGAGTACTCGACTCCAAATTGCCCAAATCTATTCAATTAAATCACAAATTGTAAATAACATCTCAAGCAACTGATTCTACTATTTAATTCAAGGCTACAACGTGAATTTAGGTGAAATGACCAAAATGCCCTTGAGGCCAACGCCTCGGAATCAAATAATTTTTACATTTTCAGAACCCTCGTATTCTCACGAGTCAACCATATAAAAATCTCCCAAATCGGAGGTCAATGCTCACTCAAAATCCCAAAGTTTGGCCTAAGAAGTTGTAACCAAATTCCTCCAATTTTAGTCCCAAATTCGAATTTTAATGATGGATTTAACTACAAAATAATGAAATATAACTAGAAGGGATTAAGAAACGTTACCCAATAAATCTTCTCTTCAAAATCCACTCAAAATCGCCCTCTCCCGAGCTCTCAATTGATTTTGTAACTTATGAACTCAAACCCTCGATATTTCTATTTCTGCCCAGGGATTTCCGCTTCTGCGGACAAGGGACCGCTTCTGCGGTCCCACGTATGCGGAAAAGCAACCGCTTCTGCGGTTTTCACTTAATGGACCAGAGTCCGCTTCTGCGGACACATAACGCTCCTGCGGTTCGGCTTCTGCGGAATAGCGATCGCTTCTGCAGTTTCGCTTATGCGGAATAGCGACCGCTTCTGCGGTTCCTGAGAGGGAGGGCTAATCTCGCTTCTGCGACGACCAAGGCCGCTTCTGCGGCTCCGCTTCTGCGGTTCCCAAGCCGCAGAAGCGGAAAGATACCAGAAGCAGCAGTGCTGCTATTTCTCAACTTTCAAAACTCTTCCGTTAACCACCCGAAATCATCCCGAGGCCCCCGGGACCTCAACCAAAAGTACCAATACCACCTAATACCTTATTCAAACTTGGACCAATCTTGAAAACACCTAAAAAACGCCGGAAACCCGAATTAATCAAAGATTCAAGCCTAAGATTTTCAAATTCCAACCAAACACGCTTTCGATCAAAAACCTACCCGAATCTCGTCCGAGTGACCTGAAATTTTGCACACACATCCCAAATGACATGACGGAACTACTGTAACTTCCGAAATTCCAATCCAACCCTCGGATCAAAAACTCACTATCGGACCGGAAACTTCAAAAATTCAAACTTCGGCATTTCGAGCCTAAATGAGCTACGGACTTCCAAAATACATTCCGAACACGCTCTCAACCCCGAAATCACCTAACGGAGCTAACAGAACCATGGGATTTCCATTCCGAGGTCGTCTTCACACTGTTCCGACTATGGACCACTTTTCAACACTTAAGCTCTCATTTAGGGGACTAAGTGTCCCAAAACTCTCCAAAACTCAACACCGAACGTCCTGGCAAACCAAAATAGCAGAAATGAACTTAGGGGAAACAGTTAATGGGGGATCAGGGCGTGAATTCTAAAAACGACCGGTCGGGTCGTTACATCCTCCCACACTAAAACATTCGTTCGTCCTCGAACGAGCATAGAGAACATACTTGGAGTCTTCAAGTCACTGAGTGCGCACCTCCAATATACACCCGCCGGTGATCCCACGTCACCCCAATCCACTTAAGCCTGACGACACCATCCCAACTGAAATTAATCTCTCCTCGCAATACCAATAGGCCTTTAAGCCAGAGTTCTCACCTTCCATCCGTTTCCAAAAGACCCGATCCTTAGTCAATGTCCGATATCAGTCGCAACCAGCTATTTCAATACAACCCAACACATACAAGGTACAACCACATAACATGACGCATCACACATAGGCCCGCAATAACATTTCTGATAGCAATACTTGCCTGAGATCAAATCCGTACCGGCCATAAGCCTCATATTCAATAGGAACTCTTTTCAAACCTGCACAACACTGGTGATGATACAATAACCGCGAAAACCTCATAACAAAACACCCGAATAACCAAATCTTAGCCAACACCAAAGGGTACACACCCCACAAGCTAAAACTCAAGAAGCATAAAACTGAAATGACTGAATACGAGAAAGGAAACACATAAGGGGACTAACAAACAAATCAAACTAGCACAGATTCTTCTAAAACACAAATCGACAAAACCTCTAACAAGAAAGAATGGAAGCATATAAAAGACTCACAATGATCTTATACTGATATAACTCCTCACCGCAGTACACAACCCGGTCTCAACATATCAAATCACCTGAAATCACGAGGGTCCCGCCCTCATTACTGAATCACAGTAGGGCACCCATCAACCCATCCAGAGACTCTCACTAGATCAATTCCGTCTACAAATTACAACACAGGCTGGCTCCCACACCGGTGGAGCATAGAAATCACAGCTCGTAACCAAGAATACTCAGAGATCACATCAAACCTACCAAAACAGACAACATGAATTTACTACTAGCCTCATAGCTCTCGACAACAGCTAGAAATGGACGATAGACACGGCTATCACTCATAGAACCTCCCAACAGAATAATCACGTAAACAGAGTGCAAATCATGAAATGCACCCATAACTAGAATCAACAAATAAGGGAACACACCCCGATGAGCAGAAATATGATGAAGTACAGATAGTGCCCCCTATAACAAATCGAATCCGTACCTGAACGACATTCAACTGGCGCACCGGCCTCAAGCCTACTATATGAAACACATCAATGAGCCGGGCCTCCCCTGCGTCGGCGCCCTCTACCTTCCTGAATACCTCGCTAGGACACACCGGTCCGAAGTCTGGGACAATCTCTCATCATGTGGCTAGTATCTCCACACTCAAAGCACCCCCTCTGCTGACGAGGCGGTGGGAACTGTGCGATGCGGTTACTCCGAGACCTATGAGCTCCTGAGTCACCATGCAAAGCCTGAAGCGCGAACTGAACTGGCTGACCCGCAAAACCTCTACCATGACGCACCCTGCCTCCAAAATAAGGACCGGTATACCTCCCCGGTCTACGAGGCCTCCTCCCCTCCTCAAGCTCTCTCTCCTGACCTCGACTGCTCTCTCTCTCATGACCCTGCCTGCCCTCTCTCTCTCTAGCATGCATACCCTCTATCCTCCTAGCAATATTCACCACCTGCTGATACGGAATATCCATCTCCAACTCACGGGCCATGCTGGACCTGATGCTAGGAATGAGCCCCTCAATGAACCTGCGAACCTTCTCGCGAACAGTAGAAACCAAAGCTGAGGCATGTCTAGCCAAACTGGTGTAACGGACAATATACTCCGAGACGGTCATAACACCCTAGCGCAAATGCTCTGAGGCTCTGAGGAAAAAACTCTCTCAGAAACACATCTGAAAACCGAGTCCAAGTCAGTGAAGCTGCCTCGTCTGGACTGTCTAACTCATAGGTGCACCACCAATCATAGGCGGCTCCTCGAAGCTGAAAAGTAGTGAAAGAAACACCGCTCGATCCCGAGATACCCATAGTATGGAGAATACGGTAACACTCATCAAGAAACCCCAAGGCATCTTCTGATGCTAATCCACTGAACACCGGAGGATCATACTTCTTGAACCTCTCTAGTCTCATCTGCTCCTGCTCGGAAGCCGCTGCCATGCCCTTGGGCTGAACTGGTGCCGTAGGTGGCGCGGGGATAATCTCTGGGACCTGCTCAACATGCGCTCTCTGCTCAGGAGTGCGGGCGGCGGGAGTCTGTGCCCCTCCCCCCCCCCCCCCCCC
>NW_017675767.1:0-4993 GCF_001879085.1 Nicotiana attenuata
TCTCTCTCTTCCCCTCTTCTTTCATCTTCCTCACCACTAAAACCCTAAATCCCCAAAACAAATCACCAACTTTCTTCTTCTTCCACTCACTCCATTCATCCTTAAGGTAAGCTTCTCTATTCTCTTCTCTTTTCTTCACATAACTTAGTGTAATGTAGTTTCAATTAAGCCCTAGGTAGTGTTTTAGTGTAAATTTTTATTTTTTCTTTCTTTGCTTTCTTTTTCTCCATTATTTGCTTCTTTTGGCCATGATTGATGCTTAAATGGTTGGGTTTTCATTGTGCTGAACTTGTGGGAGATTTTTAGAATGTTTGGAGGCCTAAACAAAATTTTTAGGGTGAAGCTTGGTGGAGGGGCTTCAATGGCCGAAAATTGGGGTGTGTTGTAAAATTTTGGAGCACTTTGTGCCTTTCTTGTTTTGTGATAGTGGTAGCATTTGCAAGGATTCACTTGTTGGAGAAAGTGTGGGGTATTATTTGGAGGAACTGTCAAATTGATAGTGGTGTGAGGTAGTAGTAGAGGTTGGCCATTTGGGGAAAATTACTAATTGGGTAACCTGGCATTGATTGGCTAATGGAAACTGTTTGGTGCCATCGGGTGGCGAAGTCTGAGTAACCATCCGAATGGCACATTTAGGATCCATGTGATAGTTGCCCTGAATTGTTTGCAGGTAATATGGCCCGAAAAAGGCAAAGAGGCTCGGCAAGCACTTCCCACGTGCCAACATATGATGAAACCAGGTTCCAGTCTCAGGGGGCAGAGGACGCATTCATGCTAAGGCCACCAAAACCTTTGTCCTTGAGATTGTTGTTGACCGAGCTGCCCTCCGTATGGAAAGTGCAGACATGTATGAGGAAATCCGAAGGAGGGAGATGGAGTTCTTGTTTGATGAGCCCGAGACGGCAAACCCAATGATAGTCAGGGAGTTCTACGTGAACTGCCCGAAATATTTGGGCCGGGAGGTGATTGTGCGGGGCAGGGTAGTGGATGCCTCAATTCGGAAGATCCGCCAGGTCTTGCAGTTGTCCCAGTTTACTGGTGACATTGATCATTACCATGATGCCCAAGGGGTCTCTTGGGACATGATGATTGCGACAATCTGCGCAGAGGGTCAACCAATCTGGATACAGGAAAACATTACCCTCCATTCCAAGTCGTTCACACATGAGGCCAAGTGCTGGTTCACCATCATTTGCAGCCGGTTCTTGCCCACAAGCAACACGACAGATGTGAACCACCTACGGGCTCTACTGGTGTGGTGCTTCGTCACCAAGAGGGTCTTTGATGCGGCGAGAATTATTGGTGATGAAATGATCCTTCGGTCATCTCTGCTATCTAAGGGATTTTACTTCCCCTCACTGGTAACGAGATTGTGCCTGCTAAAAGGTGTCCCCACCAGTCCTACAGATGGAGCTTTGCCCGCAAAAACACCATTAAGAGTTTCTAGGATCACAGTGGGCAGAGATGACCCACAACAATTGAGATTNACCTTCCCAGGAGAGTCCTATGACGGGAGCCCGGGATCCTCTCCGGCGACCCCCATACTGGGGCAGGGTTCTCTCGATATCAGTCTAGCCGGCCCATGTTGCGTTCTATGGAGGAAGAGGTGGCAGATCTTCGCACCTCCGTTGATGGCCTACATGTGCGTATGGATGCCATGTCTCAGCGGCAGGCCAGGTATGAGAACCGGTTTATGGCTTGGTTCCGTGCTTTGGGGAGGGCTTGTCATGTGGACCCCAGCACCGTCTCCGACTCCGACTGATGCTCAGGGAAGTCTTCTTACCCTTCTGCTCTTTATTTGTGATATGACATGGGGACATGCCATCATTTTTTGTGTGGGGTGGGAGACGTGCTTTAATGGTGTATTGTTAGTGTACATATACATTGAGTATGTTGTAGTTCTGTATCTTTGTTGTTGTATATAATTGGATGTACTCATCTTACAAGTAACTGACTTGGCCCAACGACGGACACTTGTCGACGGGTCTCTTGAGGGTTAAAGTCGGAAAAAAAAAATTAGAAAAGGTAGGGGACTCTTCCTGAGGACGGACCACTTGGACAAGTACTCTTGAGGGAAGTAGTCCATTTAGATTTTTTATTTTTTTTATTTTTTAGGTAGTGTAGCAATTCCCCCTTGGTTTTTCTTTTGACCACGGTTCTTTTCCAAGGGCTTTTCTTGAACCGGGTTAGGTAGATTTTTCTTTGATATTTTTAGGACCCTGAAGGCTCTCTTGGACTAAGATTGGTAAGGGCAGGAATGCAACCTATAATGTACACACCTGCTAATAACAAAACAAACTTGAGGGTGCGACCTCTAGGCTCGTTTAGAGACTCGTAAATTATGCCTTAATTGTGCACACCTTGTCTTGCTTGAACACTCATGTGAGTGTGTTGACAAATTAATTCGGAATGAGTTACATGCCAAGTGTGTGTGAGGAAATACCTGTATTCTGTGCTTGCATGCGATACCCAGAACTTGCTCGGTGTGTTTGCAAAGCGAAATAGAAGTTGTTTGGTCTTAGAGATGATTGAGGCATTTCTTTGTGTAACCGGTCTAATTATGAATCCACCTGTACGTATCACCATAGTTAACCTCTTTGAGCCTAAAGCCTGTTTCTTTGATAACCTTGCAATAACCTACATCCATGTGTTGAATAGCTTGACTGTTTGACCCTTTGCCTCCTAGAAGCACTTGAACTGTTAAAGATCATGTAAAAGTCAAAGTGTGGGGTGATAAGGGAGTAGGAAAAGGGGAATCAGGAAAATACTTGAATGGTGCAATGGTAGTTGAAAAAAAATAAAAAAAATATATTGAAATATAGAAGAAGGACCTTGCAAATAGGTGGTCCTAAAGTAGTGAATGGCAAGAAAAGCCAGTTGCACCTAGAAAAGCAGGGTAGCTTATGAAACAAATGTGGAAGGATGACTAGGCTGAACATGGAAATCGGACTAAAGTAAAAATGTATTAAAAGTGCTTAGGGAGGTTAGTCACTATATCCAAATATATCCTACCCGTCCCTTAGCCTACATTACAACCAAATAAAGACCTCTTGATCTTAGACTAAAACAACTCGATTAGTAGAGTATTACACTAAGGGCAAGCTTATGGTGTATCTGTCTGGCATGTGAATGTTCTTTGCTGAGAGTGAGTGAATTCTTTCTATCTATAGTTCCTTGTGCTTGATTTTATATGTGTGGAACTTCTCAAAAATGTGATGTGAGGGCATGTGACTCAGGAAGAAAAAGCAAGTTTTCACCTCTGTTTAGAGTAACTAGAGTAAGCACGTGTGTGGCACGGCATTAGAGTCTTCATCTGAGGTGTGGCTGTTGCACTGCTTAGGTTGTTCTTTCATAATGGCGGGTGTGACATAAAACTGGGTAATGCATCGAACGATTAGGCCTAGAAGTGTGGTTCAACTTTCTCGAGGACGAGCAAAGATTTAAGTGAGGGGTGTTGATAATAGGTGAATTGAACTATGATTAAGCCCTAAAAGAACCACTTTCTTGTAGAGTTTTTATGGTAAAAGTGATAACAAAATGCTCTTATTAGTGCTTTACATGTTTTGCAGGTTACATACAATAAAAGAAGGCTACAGAGTACTTTTGGGATCAATTATGGAGGAAAAAGAGGCCAATCGCATAATATCCGCCAAGTGCACCATGTGAAATGCACAAACAAGAACTGGAGATGAACTGCCACAGTCCCGGCGTAATCGCGGTCGGACCGCGGCGAGAAGCTATTGCAGATTCAGAGAGGTCATTTGGCCGCGGTCCTAGCGTAACCACAGTTGGACCGCGGCAAGAGGCATAAAATTGAGGGACTGAAGTGCAAAACACGGAATTCTTAACCCAAAAATCCTATTTAAACAATAGAACTCGCCCAAGGAAGGCATGTAATATTTTAGAGAGTACTTTGGCAAGGAAAAAAGTGTGAGAGATCACCCAAAACATCATTACTCTTATTCTTCTTTATTTTTCTTGCAATTTATGATTGTGAATCTTTTAGTAGTTTATTTCCCCATTGTCATGAGTAGCTAAAAACCTTAATCTAAGGTTTTGGTGGAACCCGTTGGGGATGGCTTGGTTGTTTTATTAATATAATTGAATTTGGTTGTTAATCTCTAATTGTTCATCTATGTTTTGATTGTGGATTAGTTGAAAGGGCCCTCAATTATCCGTTCTTATTTATTATGTATCTACTTGAGAGAGAGTGCATATTTAGGTGATTGTATGAACAACATCACTCCCGGAGTATAGACGAGAGTCATAACCGAGGGTTTAGGGGTTGGATTAGAGATAACGAAACCCCGGGTGCAATCTAAGTGAATTGTATTGTGAAATTAGCTAGCGTAGCTTGAGAGAGTGCGTCTAGTAGATTATCATAATTACTTGAGAAAGAATTATGATAGCTTGAGCGTTCATGATTGTTAGAGACAACTAAATCTTAGTTATAAGACATATACAACCAAGGAAATTACCAGCGGGGGAAACCATTGCCTTAGACTTTATTTCTACTGTTTACACATCAAGTTTAGTTAATTTTCCGCTGTTAATTACTTTCAGTCTTTAGTTGTTAGAAAATCAACCATTGTGAATCAAAAAGTTTGGAAAAACAGATTGTGTGAATTTAGTAAATCTGACAGTAGTGATTGATAGGTTAGTTCCCTGTGGTTCGACTCTGGGCAATAATACTCAGATTATATTTGCAACGCCCGCATAGTCTTTTGTGAGACTCGGTTGAGCGTGATCAGTTAGTTTGTGGCATTCTTGCTGAAGGTGGCCTTTCCATTGCCGTGCTTTGCTCTAACTGCCTGCTTTGAACTGGCTAAGAATTGTTTGACTTTCTGACTGAATCTCAATCGCACGACCCTGGGTAACCCGAGTGCTCTACACCCAAATCGTTGTTTTACATTTCTGACCCTTCTACCTGAACCTCTGTATTTCCCACAAGATTACTAAACCATTCGACCAATGGAACTTTCACAGACACCTT
>NW_017675767.1:12896-19290 GCF_001879085.1 Nicotiana attenuata
GATCTCTATGTTGTACTGGAAGTGCCGTGCAAATGCTTGGGCCAGATAATCCCATGCATACCATCTACTATGATCTTGACGTGTATACCACTTTAACGCCGTGCCACTTAAACGCTAGCTGAAGTACGCCAGTAGCAGCTCATCTTTTCTACCAGCTCCTCTTATTTTACTGCAAAATCCCCTCAAGTGGGCCATCGGGTCCCCGTGCTTGTCATATAAGTCAAATTTAGGCATCTTGAATCCCACCGACAACTGAACATCAGGAAATAGACACAAATCTTTGTAGGCCACGCTCACCTGGCCTCCCAATCCCTGCATGCTTCTGAACGATTGTTCCAGGCTTTTTACCTTCCTGAACATCTCCTCCTGCTCTGGGTTTTTAGGTGGTTTCTCAGTCTCAATTGGGAGGTCGAAACAAAGAGTGTAGGAGTAATGATCTGGGGCCATGAAAGTAGGCTCCGGGGGATAATATTGATTATCTTGGGTCTGGAACAAGGGCTCGCTGGAGGATTGATGAAGTGTAGCTAGCGGTGGTGCCACAAAAGCAGGGGTGGTTAGTGGAGGGGGGTACAGGATTATTTTGGCTGGTGGTGCTTGGGTGGTTTGGGAAGTGGTGCCTTGATAATGGTGGTAGTGGGCAAAGCCTGGTGCATTTTGTGGGGATGAATTAGCAGTGGGAGGTTCTTGGGACTGAGCCAATGGTGGGATGCAAGCGGGGTTGGCAGGGTATGATGGTAGGGGATGCCCTTTCACCCAGGCTTGGTACATTTCGGCCATCTGATGTTTCAACTTATACAGTTCCTCTTTCAGATTAACCTCAGACTCTTCCCCCTCTCTTGACGGATCAATAACACTTGCATCCAATTCATGGCCAGCCATGATCAACTTGTCTTTGGACCTGGTGTTGTACGGGTGAGTTGCCAGAATACCGATCAAACTAACCACCTGCCTTGATTTGATGACAGCAAGCAAACTTGTTAGCGATTAAGAGCTTAACAGATAGGCACCCGCGCGTTGGGGATGCAATGCACCTAAATAGTTAACCCTTTCTGTCATGCATTTGAATGGCTGCTTGCTTCATCCCGGCTTTCACTAATTCCTTTCATTTTGCAATTTCTCTCTCTTTTTTTTCATTCCTGCTTTTCTTTGCTTGATTCTTGTTTTTATTCTCTTATCCTCTCATTTCTCCTCTCTTGTTTTGCCATTATTTCTTTCCCACAATTTTTCTTTGTTTCTCTCTCTTTTTTTTCTTTTCATTTTACGGTTATGATCGAATCTTATGGGGATTGCCTACGTATCATGACGCCGCATGAATCAGACCAAGCGTAGTTCTGGGGGTAAGTGTAAAATAAAAGAAAGATACATTTTTTGGGTTTTCAATTTTTCATAAAATAAAAATAAAAGAAAAGCAAACATCCTGGTTACAACGACTTCCCCTACAAATTTAAGCACAAAACTAACAGACTCGATAAGTGGATTAACAGGCCTCAAAAGAAAATGAAAATACAGACTCGAAAATGGACTAACAGACTCCAAAGAAAACGAAAATACAGACTCGAATAGAAATCATGAATACATAAGTGCCTCAATAACTCCTGGGGCCCGCGGGACATCAGTCGATCTCGCCGCGGACCTATGCGCCATATCTTCTTGAAGATGAAATAGGTCATCCATGATCTGTTGGACAAAAATCATAACGGAGGCGAAGAACATGGACCTGGTCATGTCCTCACACTCGTTGTACTTCATCACAATGTAGTCCGCAATGCTCCTAACCCTTTCTCTGATAATACCCTTCTCTTGAAGCAACCGCCCAATCTGCTGAGATCTGACCTCCAAAACTTGTTCAGCTGTATGATTCTGCTCTTGAAGCTGCTGCGGGTCTTTTTCTAGCTGCAACATCAGGGCATAACAGTGTTCTCTTTCTGCGTTGAAATCTTTTGCCTGCTTGGTCATTTTGTTCTCAAGGACGGTGATCTTTTTCTTCAACCCCACGGCTCCATTGTCATATTTCTCTTTTAACTGTTGAACCAAGCGTGCTCGTTCCTCCGCATTCTTAGCCAATTTTGTTCGAGTCCTTTCCAGTTCGCCCTCGGCCTTGTTCAGATCAAAACCATACTCACCCACTTTCTGCCTAAGGTTATTTATAATCTTTTCATCTTTTGCACTTTGGACGGGGTTCTCGGCTGCTATTTTCATTTCCTGAATTTGAGCTCGAAGGGCATCATTTTCTTTAGCCAGCCTTTTCTTCTCACCCTCATCTGCGGCGGCTTGCGAATCATTCTCAAATTGAAGATCCCTGACTTGTTTTTCCAATTTGCCTATTGTGGCCCTGTACTCATTCTCCTTGGCCAACCAAGCACACTGTTCTTGCGGCGCTTCAACAAATCCTTGGATGTGAGGCTTTTTGGTTGGTCTTTCAAGTTTGGCCCTTGCAGTGTTCTTCTTTCTATACCAGGCAAGATAGCCGGGTGAGACCTTGCCTCTAGATAGGTCACGCACTCGAGTGTTTGCTATCAAATACTGGCACTCGTTCCAAATATGACGAATTGTTCTTCATGAAATTGGCCGTCGGAGCTGACTTCGACCGCATAAACACTGAGATCTTCATCTGGCTGCATCACCTGGGATCTTCCCAACTGTCTCATCACCCTGTACGGAGCGTATGGCTGAATGCCTCGAAGACCCATTAGGAGGAAGTAAGGACTGGTAGCCGGCATATACACAACTTCTTCGACAGGAAGCCAACCTAGTGGCCATTCTATTTGTCCTTCCGTTATGGAGCGAAGGCGGGATACCCAATTTCCAAACCCTTCTGGCAATTTGAAACCGAGACCCTTGTGGCGAACTCTTCAATGCAGCTCTTTCCCGTGGATCCATAATTTATGTATTGAAGGCGGTGACACAGATGCCCAATCATCCACATTTGTAGTAGCAAATTGCACCCCTCGAAAAAATCTACCCCAGCTTTACAAGTCATGAGAGCTCGGTATATCTCAGACACTATCATGGGGGCAAGAGTGATCTTGGCATTGGTAATCAAAATATTGACAACTCTAGCTACCCGCAGATCAATATTCCCATCCTTCTGGGGAAACACCACGAGACCTAAGAAGGCTACTATGAAAGCGAAGCGCCTATGCTCATCCCATTTTGATCGGTTCCCTTTGCTACAATTCCTATTTTCTGGTTTGTCAAATCCTCCTACATGCCCGTACCTCTAGTATATGAAGCGTAGAGTGGAAAACCCATCTGCCAAATCTGCGTACTGGACCCCCCAGCTTATTTTTAGCAAATCCTGGAACTTGTGAGGGGTCACGGCTCTTGGAGCGACCAGGTACTTATGCCTTAGACCATTGGTACTTCCCATATAACCCGCTATCTCTTCCAAGGTGGGTGTGAGTTCAAAATCTGAGAAATGTAGGACGTTGTGAGCTGGGTCCCAAAATGTTACCAAGGCCCTTATTATGTCTCCTCTTGGCCTGACCTTTAGCAATCTGGTAAGCCCTCCCAAATAAAAGTTGACCACATCTCGTCCTTCTTTACCCAAATCTTCCCACCACATATGTAGTTCCAGTGGAATCTTGGACATGATCTCTATTGGTAAATTCTGACTCGTGCTCATTCTGCACATTTAGATTAAGGCGGTTGGTTTAAAGACAAAGTGAATCTTATTTGAGAACTGACAAAAGGCTTATTTTTTGCAAAAATAAAATAAATCACGGCTACTTTTTGCGAATACGACCTTTCACTACTTCGGAATAGAGGTTCTTAGGGTTGTGTTCGCTGATGGCCAAAATTAACAAAGAAACCGTCGGTGGCTATTTTTGCCAAGCAGCCTTCTGGCATCCAATTGGGACATTCGGCTAGCGCGCGCAGCGCTGTTGGCATTTGCATGCGGCTAGGCGCTGGAGAGGTATATCGATGGGGCGACAGAGGCACATGCGCGCTTGTCACTTGGCGCAGCCAAGATCACGGAGCCATCCGTGGTGCTAGGCATTGGGAGGCTTGCTAGGACGCCACGGGGCGCGTCCAAGGGGTCATGGTGCATGGATGGAAAGTCGCCCATGACATTCTCCCCCACCTGAGTTGGCGACTTCCTCGGTGCCTTACTTGTAAGATAATCATCAAATAGGCTCTTGTAGGCTTTGAGGTCTGTTCCCCCTTCCCAAGTATTCTCCTCTGTATGACAGCCCTGCCATTTCACCAAGAACTCCTGGTGATCTTTTCTTGAGGCGTGAATCACTCGATCATCAACAATGGCTTTAGCATGCCTTTTCCCCGTTGAATTGGGGCCTCGAATACTTGGTACTGGGAGTTGGCTCCGTGAAGGATCCTCCATGTCTTCCCGAAAAGGTTTCTAGTGAAGCGTGAGTCGCGATCACTAACAATGTCTTTAGGCAGTCCCTTATATTTGATGACAAGAGAGAAGAAGAGTCGAGTTGTATCCTCTTGGGCAATCCGGTGATGAAATCTAGGGAAACACTTTCCCAAGGTCTCTTTGGGATAACTATTGGTTCCAAGAGTCTCGCTTGTCCTTCTGGCATACTAGACAAGTCTTCACATACTGAGTGACTTCATCGGCCATTTGAGTCCAATAATATGCATGGCAAAGTAATGTCATGGTGCGGTCTTCACCGGGATGGCCAACCCACAAAGTATCGTGACATTCCGCCAGAAGAGTCCTTCGCATATCTCCTCCTTTTGGAACATAAAGTCGGTTCCCTTTCACTTTCAGGAAACCATCCTCCAAGTAGAACTGGCGAGTCTTGCCCTATACTACCAAATCAACCAACTACTGTGAAACATGATCATTGATGAGTAGATTTTGTATCTGGTCTTTGGTGGTGGTGGCTACTTCGCTCCCCCTTAGGGTGGCGAGTAGGTACACTGATGCTAGTCTTCCCACTTTAGTACTCCAGGTTGAAGTGAAATTCTACTAGGAGTTCATGCCACTTATCCTATCGACCATTCAGCTTTGGCTGGTTCATGAAATGGCTAACAACTATGTCGTCTGTCTTGACCATGAACGGGGTTACCAGCAGATAGGCCTCCAAAAGCGTAAGTAATGGACGACAGCGAATACTTCTTTCTCATGGGAGGCATAACGCCTCTCTGCATCCTTCAGCTTCCGGCTCTTGTACGCTACAGGATGCCCTTCTTGTAGCAAGACTCCGCCAAGGGCATAGTCGGAGGCATCTGTTTGTACCTTGAATGGCTTGGCCAAATCAGGAAGGACCAAGATAGGGCTACTAGACATAGCTGCTTTCAATGCGTTGAAGGCCCCCGCTCGCCTGGGTCCCCAATGTCAAGGCGTGACCTTCTTGAGGAGTTCTGTTAATGGAACTGCGATGAGGGAGTAATTTTTCACAAATCACAAATAGAAGTTGCATAGGCCAAGGAACACCCTCAAGGCATGGATATCCTTAGGCGGCGGCCAATCTATGATAGCCTGAATCTTTTTTTGGTCCATCTTGATCCGCCCTTCCTCGATGACATGTCCGAGGAAGTCAATCTGTTTTTTAGCAAATGAGCACTTGGACAGCTTCGCATATAGTTCGTGCTCCCGCAATCGGGCTAGGACCTTCTGTAAGTGCTCTAGGTGTTCTTTAAGTGTTTGTCTATGTACCACAATGTCATCCAAGTATACCACCACGAATTCGTCAATGTACTCTCGGAAGACTAGGTTTATTAGGGTGCAAAATGTGGCTGGAGCATTAGTTAAGCCGAACGGCATAACCAGGAAGTCGTACGACCCATGGCTTGTCACACAGGTCGTCTTGTGCTCATCACCCTCTGCAATCCGAACTTGCCAATAACCTGTCTTCAGGTTTATCTTGGTGTACACCGTCGCACCACCCAATCTATCGAACAAGTCTGCCATTAGCGGAATAGGGTACTTGTTCTTCACGGTGATTTTGTTTAGAGCCCGATAATCCACACAGAGTCGCAGGCTGCTATCATGTTTCTTTTGGAATAGCACAGGTGACCCGTATGGGAATTTCGAGGGCACGATGGTCCCTGTGTCTAGCATTTTCTTCAACTGTCACCGAAACTCGGTGAGTTCGGGTTGTGACATTTTGTAAGGTGCCCGGGCGGGTGGCTTCGCGGCTGGCACCAACCCAATATCATGGTCCATAGTGCGCCTAGGCAAAAGTCTCTTTGGCATGTCTTGTGGCATGACATCTTCAAACTCCAGTAGCAGCTCCTTCATGGGTGCAGCAATGGAACCCGAGGAGCATTCTATATCTTCAATGCAGAGGGTTGCCAAGAACGTAGGTTCTTTTTTTTGTACCCCCCCCCCCCCCTTCTTCAACTGCAAGGCCGGGATGTTCTCCGCGGCCATCTTCATGGGCATGCATGGGATAATGCATGGATTGGCCCCGTTTGTTCC
>NW_017675767.1:20744-23445 GCF_001879085.1 Nicotiana attenuata
AATTTTGGTTGCCTCTGTGGCTGCCATTTGCCGGTCTCCCTTAGAGTCGCGACTGATATTTTCTATGTCATCTTTGGCCTGGAGCATTCTGCGGTCCAGGCCGTCCAACCTTTGCACTAGGCTGGTTCTTAGTTCAGGCACCGTATCCATGATGGGTCGTAATATATCAACTGTCTCTTCAAGGGCCGCGATGCGGTCCCCGTGATTCACCATGGTCAGAAATGGTGGTAATTGTCAGACCTCCTTTTTCCTACCCCCGGAAGGGGTATAAAGGAGTTTTTTCCAATTTAAGTGACAATCGAAACGGGATTATATAATTAAAAATCAGAGTCGCCACTTGAGATAATTTATGGTGTCCCAAGTCACCGGTTCAAATCCCGAATCGAGGAAAGATTGACTCTATTTTACAGTCCGCGAACACAGAAATCCGGGTAAGGAATTTTGTTAACCCGAGAGAAGGTGTTAGGCATTCCCGGGTTCCGTGGTTTTAGCACGGTCGCTCAACTGTTATTATTGGCCTATTTATTTGATTTTAAAACATCTTTGAAACCTATGTGCATTTTTATTCCTTTTAAAACCTACTTTTAATAATCCGATTATTGTACAACTAATTATTTGATTACACGTTGCGAATCATGTCACGGGAACCATACCCACGACCCACAACATGTTTATTTTATTAACAAGATTAAATTATGGCCGGGTCACATAAATGTACCCTCGGATTTTAGAAATTAAGAGTCACGACAACGTCGCGGGAACCGTACCCGTAGCAATGACAGTTTATTTATTTAACGCGCCTAAAGCAAACTACGAAAGTTCAAGGCATTTTTTTACACTAGTTAAGATAATTAATATGAGGGCCATAGATGATTTAATTTTGCTTATGGCACGCCTCAAGTCTCTTTCTTCAAATGATTTCTTGATCTAGTCTTGCGAGGGCCATAAATTATAGGTCTTGTTTGATATGGCACACCTCGATCTAATTAAAAGAGTCATGCTTAATTAAAAAGGTCTAAAGGAGTTGGAATTCATTCTAAGTTAATGTTCAATCTAAACCTAGTAATCAATAAACCCACACTGGGTGAAACCAGGTATTTGATTACTTGAAGGGGTTTGGGCCAGCGGCAAGCCCAATTACCTTAAACACAAAAAAAAGGTCCAGCTGGAACCAGCCGATGTTTAAGCAAAAGGAACACATGGGGGCTGGATTTCGAGATTGAGCCCACGCCTTGGAATGGGCAGGCAGCCTTTCTGCGATTTAGCTGGGCCTAAAATGAGCCCAACACATTCCATCAGCCCTCGATTCAGGCCACAAAAATGGGCCAGCCTTAAACCCAACCCAACGACTACTGAACAATCCAATTCCAACACATGATTAATTCATACACCAAAGGGATAAAGGAATTGATTACAAACCGAGCTAATTGCCAACGCATGTTTATATCAAACTGCATCATAGCAATAAAATCATAATCCAAATTTGTTTGCCATGACACTACTTTTATGCAATGAAACTCTCTATTTAAGGAATTAAAATGTGTTACAACACTTGAAACAAACTGAACCTCTAGCCTATGACCATTCATGCTATCACACATGCTAAACAACCAATCCAGCTTTAAACAACAATCCTAAACTTGTAATGCATTGACCATTGAAATTCTTTTGAATCACTGTTACTATCCATTCTAACAACACGATCCTAGATTATGAAACTACTTGTTAATCTTACAATGATTCCAATAAACACGCTATTAATCACAAGAAGAGATCAATTTCTGAATTTCACTCAAGGATTATCATTGGATCTACCCCTATCAACATGCTTAACAATACAAACACATGAATTTACATTCAACAAACCTTTGAAAAAAACAGCCTCAAGTAATTACAATTACTAAGTATAGCAAATTGTTAAACACTTATGAATAAGCTAAAATAACCTAAATGTTTAAATCATCCATCTATACTAGGTCAGCATTTACAGTAATTTCAGCAAAGCTGAAAGAAATATCATGAACAATAGAAAAGAAGCATTCAGCCAAATGAATAGGAGGGCTGTCATTCCAAATCAACAAATTACAAGTCCATTTTATCACTTCAGCTCATGGACATACCTGGAACAACAAAAAACAGCCACAGATTTCAGCAAAGAAGTAGAAATATCAGCAGAGCTTTCAAACAGCAACTACCAATTAGCTTCAACCATGTTTTGAACCCAGAATGAGAACAACAATTTACTCAAACTTTT
The DNA here is from genome assembly GCF_001879085.1 of Nicotiana attenuata. Classification (NCBI taxonomy): domain Eukaryota; kingdom Viridiplantae; phylum Streptophyta; class Magnoliopsida; order Solanales; family Solanaceae; genus Nicotiana; species Nicotiana attenuata. Next base: position 22,999 of record NW_017675767.1, read on the forward strand.
AAGACCTAAGAAATACCAAAAGAACAGCTGCAATGGAACAGTATTTGGAAATTTTTTCCTCAGTTTTTTTTGTTTTTCTTTCTGAATCTAAACTCTAATAGTGTATGTGTTCTTCAGCCGTTTGATAACTTTTTTTTTGGTATTCTCATCTCTGCCTAGAAGAATGCAGGAAGTGAGCCCTTTATAGACAGATTTTAGGGCAGCAAAATTAATTTTAAAGCTTTACCATTTACCCCTTCCCCAATTTTCATCTTTTCATTTCAGACCCTCAAATTAGAGCCTGTTTGTTAAACTTACCCAATTCCCACCTTCCTGGAAACTTCCTAGTTGGTTAGCCAAGATTCCTCCTATCTAATTCCCCTACCCTTAAAACACATGTCAATTACTTTCAACCACAGCTGGGATTTGAACCCTTTAGACAACTGAAACCCCCAAAACCCCTTGGGC
>NW_017675767.1:26745-29950 GCF_001879085.1 Nicotiana attenuata
TTATATACAATAAAAGAAGGCTATGGAGTACTTTGGGATCAATTATGGAAGGAAAAAGAGGCCAATCGCATAATATCCGCCAAGTGCACCATGTGAAATGCACAAACCAGAACTGGAGATGAACTGCCGCGGTCCCGGCTTAACCGCGGTCGGACCGCGGCGAGAAGCTATTGCAGATTCATAGAGGTCATTTGGCTGCGGTCCTAGCGTAACCGCGGTAGGACCGCGGCAGAAGGCGTAAAATTGAGGGACTGAAGTGCAAAACACGGAATTCTTAGCCCAAAAACCCTATTTAAACAATAGAACTCGCCCAAGGGAGGCATGTAATATTTTAGAGAGTACTTTGGCAAGGAAAACAAGTGTGAGAGATCACCCAAAACATCATTACTCTTATTCTTCTTTATTTTTCTTGCAATTTATGATTATGAATCTTTTAGTAGTTTATTTCCCCATTGTCATGAGTAGCTAAAAACCTTAATCTAAGGTTTTGGTGGAACCCATTGGGATGACTTGGTTGTTTTATTAATATAATTGAATTTGGTTGTTAATCTCTAATTGTTCATTTATGTTTTGATTGTGGATTAGTTGAAAGGGCCCTCAATTATCCGTTCCTATTTATTATGTATCTACTTGAGAGAGAGTGCATATTTAGGTGATTGTATGAACAACATCACTCCCGGAGTATAGACGAGAGTCATAACCGAGGGTTTAGGGGTTGGATTAGAGATAACGAAACCCCGGGTGCAATCTAAGTGAATTGTATTGTGAAATTAGCTAGCGTAGCTTGAGAGAGTGCGTCTAGTAGATTATCATAATTACTTTAGAAAGAATTATGATAGCTTGAGCGTTCATGATTGTTAGAGGTAACTAAATCGTAGTTATTAGACATATACAACCAAGGAAATTACCAGCGGGGGAAACCATTGCCTTAGACTTTATTTCTACTGTTTACACATCAAGTTTAGTTAATTTTTTGCTGTTAATTACTTTCAATCTTTAGTTGTTAGAAAATCAACCATTGTGAATCAAAAAGTTTGGGAAAACAGATTGTGTGAATTTAGTAAATTTGACAGTAGTGATTGATAGGTTAGTTTCCTGTGGTTCGACTCTGGGCAATAATACTCAGGTTATATTTGCAACGCCCGCATAGTCTTTTCTGAGACTCAGTTGAGCGTGATCAAATTTTGGCGCCGTTGCCGGGAAATTGACGGTGTTATCAATTACAATTGAAAGAAATACAAAAATTCTAAGTGTAGTCAGTTTTTTCTATACCAATCTTTTCTTTGAAATTCTAACGTTTGAAATCTTGTGGAAAGCAGGTGTATGCCTAGAAATTCTTCGAGGACTGGAGAACTACTAGAATGACTCTCAGACCCCGAGAAAATATTCAGGGCATTGAACTGTGCCAACAAAGGACTTCAACAACCTCAACCAACACACCAACTCGAATTTGACATGGGTGACGTAGATAACGTCAACGGAAACATCAGGGATGAGCCAGCTGACTTAAATGTCAGAGGAGTGGCACCTCTTGTGCCCGAGGCTGCGCTTTATGACTAGGCACAACCTACAGCTGACAATCTGGCCACTGCCATAGCTGTGCCTGCAATTCAAGTGGAGACATTTCAGATCACCAACAACATGCTGCATCTGCTGCAAAATAAGGGACTATTCTCCGGGTCAAGCATTGAAGACCCGCAACAACACTTGAAAAATTTTCTGTCAATTTGCATGACCCAAAGGCAACCCAATGTAACCCCTGAAGCTATCAAACTGCTCTTGTTCCCATTCTCAGTAACTGGGGCAGCTCAGACTTGGTTAAATTCACTCCCTATCAACTCTATTACCACTTGGGAGGAATTAGTTAAGCAGTTTTTGAACAAGTTCTATCCGCCTAACAAGACTGCACAGCAAATTGATGCCATATTACAGTTTAGGCAGCAGTCCACGGAGTCCTTGCAAGAAACTTGGGAGAGATTTAAAGGGATGCTTGTGAAGTGTCCTTATCATGGCATTCCAGACCAGATGCTCGGCCAGAGATTCTACATGGGTCTAGCTGACAACTTGAATTTAGCGAATGTGGATGCTTCAGCTGGAGGTGCTTTCTTAAGCAAAACATTCACCGAGTGCAAAATTCTCCTCGATAAGATGTCACAAAATGTGGGGTGGATGACTAGAAGCAACACTGGCACCCATAGTGCAATTAGTTCCACTTGATCCCAATAAGAGAACATGGCCACACTCTTGACCTAGATGAGCCTATTGACAAAGAAGATTGATGAGATGGGTACAAAACAGGTGCACATCGTTGATAAAACAAATGGAGGACTATGTACACCGTGTATTAATCAGTCCTATGTGTGTTCATTGAGCGGAGAAGGTAAAAATCAAGGGGTCCGGGAAGATATGAATTATGTCAACAACTATGGGGGTCAGAGACAAGGAGCACAACAGTGGAGACCGTAGCAAAATCAGCAGTACAAGCCTAATATGCAGCAACCTGGGGGTATTCACCCTCAAAACCAATTAGTACCAGTGCCTTATCAGAAACCACAGGGTTATCCACAACAAAATTAGCAGCAATTGGTTTATCAACCACCCCCTCAGCAGCAAGATAACAACATGATGGAGATCAGGGGTATGCTTCAACAACTCATTGGGACAAATAATAAAGTGCAGGAAAAATTGGCAGTACATGATTTAGCCATAAAGAATATTGAAACGCAGCTCGGTCAGCTGTCCATGGCCTTGAACAACCGTCTTCCGGGAACTTTACCTGCAGATACGAACATAAATCCCAAGGAGCAAAACCTGAATCAGCTGATGGCAGTCAGTCTCAGGAATGGTAGAGATTGAGATAGAGAACAAGAAATTGCACAAGCCAGCAAGATTACTACACCAGCTACTCCAGTTCAATTAGAGGTAGAAGAACCAACAGAACTCACTGAAGTAGTGGTTGAGCAGAGTCAGGAGGAAAAAGGCAAAGAAAAGGAGACCGAGCAAGTTGCAGAACAGGTGGCACCTCTTGAGCCAGAAACTCCTAACAGAGAGAAGCCATCCAGCAATGCACAAAGGGTGATACCTGCACCCTTCCCTCAGAGACTGGTCAAGCAAAAGAAGGCAGACCAATACAAAAAGTTCATGGAGATGCTGCGTCAAATCCAGTTGAATATTCCATTGATGGATGCCTTGAGGGAGATGCCCG
>NW_017675767.1:30835-49966 GCF_001879085.1 Nicotiana attenuata
TCTTACAGGTACTGCAGGATACAAGACTGCCATGGTTGGACCATGGCAGACATAAAGGGTATCAGCCCAGCCTTCTGTATGCATAAGATTCTCCTGGAGGAGGGGCACAGACCTTCCAGGTAACATCAGCGAAGGCTGAACCCTAACATGAAAGAGGTTGTAAAGAAAGAGGTGATCAAATGGTTAGATGCGGGAATCATTTTCCCCATCTCTGATACTAATTGGGTCAGCCCTGTCCAATGTGTTCCGAAAAAAAGGGGAATGACTATTGTGAAAAATGACAACAATGAGTTGATCTCAACTCGTACAGTCACAGGGTGGCGAATCTGCATGGATTACCGGAAATTGAACACCGCCACCCGAAAGGACCACTTTTCCTTGCCCTTCATTGACCAAATGTTGGACAGGCTGGCTGGAAGATCACACTTTTGTTTCCTAGATGGATATTCGGGGTACAATCAGATTTCAATAGCCCCCGAAGATAGAGAGAAAACATCCTTCACCTGTCCGTATGGCATCTTTGCCTTTCGAGAATGCCCTTTGGGCTTTGTAATGCACCTGTGACTTTTCAACGGTGCATGTTAGCCATCTTTACAGATATGGTGGAGGATATTATGGAAGTCTTTATGGATGATTTCTCCATGGTGGGAGATTCATTCGAAGACTGTCTTCACAACTTAAGCAGAGTGCTCAAAAGATGTGTGGAGACAAACCTGGTACTAAACTGGGAGAAGTGCCATTTCATGGTACAAGAGGGGATAGTCTTGGGACATCGAGTGTCCAGAAAAGGTATTGAAGTCGACCATGCTAAGGTTGACGTGATTGAGAAGTTACCACCGCCCACTTCAGTAAAGGCGGTGAGAAGTTTCCTTGGTCACGCCGGGTTCTACCGGCGTTTCATAAAAGACTTTTCCAAAATTGCTAACCCATTATGCAAACTCCTTGAAAAGGATCACCCCTTTGTGTTTTCTAATGATTGCAGGTTGGCATTTGAGGAACTGAAGAAGAAGTTGACCACTGCACCCATCATTGTTGCGCCCGACTGGGAGCAACCATTTGAGCTCATGTGTGATGCCAGCGACTATGCTATAGGAGCAGTCTTGGGGCAGAGAAAAGACAAGCTGATGCACCCGATCTATCAAGCAGAACGCTAAGCGGTGCACAGCTCAATTAGACAGTGACGGAGAAGGAGATGTTGGTAGTCTTGTTTGCTTTTGACAAGTTCCGATCATATCTGATTGGTTCCAAGGTAATTGTATATACTGACCATGCAGCTCTCAGGTACCTCATTGAGAAAAAGGAGTCTAAGTCGCGCCTGATTCGTTGGGTGCTGTTGTTGCAAGAATTCGACCTCGAAATCCGTGACCGCAAGGGCACAGAAAATCAAGTCGCTAATCATCTTTCACGACTTGAAGGAGCTGAAAAATCAGTTGAGGTCGAAGAATTCTGGAAACCTTTCCAGACGAGCAGCTGCTCGCAGCCAGTCTTGAGGATGCGCCATGGTATGCAAATTTTGCAAACTACCTGGCTTGTGGTATTGTTCCTGATGACCTTTCTTCTGTCCAAAAGAAAAAGTTTTTCCGTGATAGTCGCATGTATTATTGGGATGAACCTCATCTGTTTAGAATTTGCGTTGATAACATTATCCGGAGGTGTGTCCCCGAGATAGAACAATCTTTAATTTTGCAGGCTTGTCACGCTTCAACATATGGAGGACATTTTGGAGGGGTCAGAACAGCTGCGAAGGTGCTGGAGGCCGGATTCTTCTGGCCAACTGTATTTAGAGATGCACACCTCTGGGTAAAGGGCTGCAATGAATGCCAAAGGACGGGAAACATTTCCCGTCGCCATGCGATGCCAATGAAACCCCTTATTCAGGTGCTGCGTGGGAGGCAACCCACGAATTGTTGTAAGTGTAATGTATAACTGTATAAATATAAAAAAAAAAAGAGTACCAGAAAAATGCCTCCATCGTGGTCCAAGCGTTACCGCGATGAGACCGCGGTGGAAGAGGCTTTCTGAAGTTTTCCCACCGCGGTCCAAGCGTGGCCGCGGTGAGACCGCGGTGAAAGAGGCTCTGAAGTTAAGCGTGACCACAGTAGGACCGCAGTGGTAAATAAACGGGCCAGTCAGGTAAGTTACTGAATTTTTTTTTTCCTTTCTTCTAATTTCTTCCCCCCCTTTAATTACCTTTATCCAAACACCCAACCCCTTATTCCCCACTAAAACCCACGACCCAAACTCCTTTCTCTCCATATTCTCTCCACAATTTCCCTCTCTTCTTCTTCTTCTTCCCCAAGCCCTAACCCCCATTCTTCACCAAAATTCTCCTTCTTCAACTCTCTCATCTCATCTACAAGGTAAGATTTCTTCTATTCTTTTCTCTTTTCTTCAAATAGTTAGTATATATTAGTTTCTTAACCCTAGATTTTGTTGTAATATATAAATTGTATATTTTTCTTTGTTTTCTCTTTTTATTTGATTATTTTAGCCATGGTGGATGCTTAGATGTTGGGTTTCATGATGATTAACTTGTGGGGAGGGTTTTATAATGTTTTTGAGACCTAACTATAATTTTTAGGGCAAAGTGTGGTGGTTGGGCCTATATGGCCGAAAATTTGGGATTTGTTGTAATTCTTGGAGCACTTTGTGCTCATTGTAATTGGTTGTGGTGGTGGTGGTTGAAATATTTCACTGATGAAAGGTTGGGTATGGTATAGTAGGAGAGGTTGACATGTTGATGGGGGTGTGAAGTAATCGTAGTATGGATTGGCTAATTGGGGCCACTTAACAATAGGGTGTTTTGGCATTGTTGGCCAATGATAACTGTTTAGTGCCAGCGGGTGGCGAAGTCTGAGTAACCATTTGCATGGCCTAGTTTAGGATGTATTTGATAGTTGCCCTGTCTTGTTGCAGGTATTATGGCACGAAAGAGGCACAAAGGTTCGGATAGTACTTCCCAGGGGCCCACATATGATGAAACTAGGTTCCCATCTCCGGGGGCTGAGGATGTATTCCATGCGAAAGCCAGAATGACCTTCGTCCCGGAGATTGCTGTGGATAGGTCTGCCCTCCGCATGGAAAGCCCAGCCATGTATGAAGAGATACGGCGGAGGGAGATGGAATTTTCGTTTGAGGAGCCCGAAACAGCGAATCCAATGCCAGTCCAGGAATTCTATGCAAATTGCTCGGAGCATTTTAGCCGGGAGGTAATTGTGCGTGACAAGGTGGTGGATGCTTCCATTCCTAAGATTCGGCAGGTTTTGCAGTTGCCCCAATTCAGAGGTGATGTTGATCATTACCACGACGCTCATGGGGTTAATTGGGATACCTTGATTGAAGCAATCTGCCAGAATGGCCGACCAACTTGGATACAGGAAAACATCACCCTCCACTCCAAGTCCTTCACTCACGAGGCCAAGTGCTGGTTCAATATCATTTGCAGCCGCTTCCTGCCCACAGGCAACTCTACCGATGTCAACCACCTAAGGGCTCTACTGGTATGGTGCTTTGTCACAAAGCGTGACTTTGATGCGGCGTGGCTCATTGGTGATGAAAATGATCCTCCGATCCTCGCTGTAGTCTAAGGGGTTTTGTTTTCCCTCATTGGTGACTAGATTGTGTCTGCTCAAGGGCGTTCCCACTCTGCCTACTGATGGCACATTGCGCGCAAGGATACCCTTCAGAACTTCTAGGTTCAACATGGGCAGAGATGCGCCCGCGACCATAGATATTGATGATGAGGAGGAAGCCCAAGCACCAATGGCACCCTCCAGGAGGTCATATGACGGAGCTGGATCTTCCCGGCGTCCCCACACTGGAGCCGGACTCTCTAGATCATAATCCACACGGCCTATGCTACGTTCAGTGGAGGAGGAGCTCGAGGACCTTCGTACCTCGGTGGATGGCCTGCATGTGAGGATGGATGCTATGTCTCAGCGCCATGCCAGGTCTGAGAACCGCATGATGGCGTGGTTCCGTGCATTGGGACGAGCTTGTCATGTGGACCCCAGCACGGTCTCCGACTCCGAGTGATACTCAGGGAAGTCTTCTTACCCTACTGCTCTTTATTTCTGTATGACATGGGGACATGCCATGATTATAAGTGTGGGGTGGGAGACCTGTTGTTGTGATGTGTTGTATTGTACATATTAAACATGTTGTAATTTTATAACTGACTTGGCCCAACAACGGACACTTGTCGACGGGTCTCTTGAGGGTCAAAGTCGGTTGTTAAGGGGTAAAGGACTCTTCCTGAGGACGGACCACTTGGACAGTACTCTTGAGGGGAGTAGTCCGTGTAGATATTTTTTTTATTTTATTTATTTTATTTTCTTTTCTCTTTTTAGGTAATGTAGTAATTCCCTCTTGGTTTTTCTTTTGACCACGGTTCTTTTCCAAGGGCTTTTTCTTGAACCGGGTAAGGTAAATTTTTTTTAGGACTCTGAAGACTCTCTTAGATTAGGAGGGGTAAGGGCAGGAATCCACCCTTTTGATGTATACACCTGCTAACAACTAAACGAACTTGAGAGTGCGATGTCTAGGCTCATGTGTAGACTCATAAATTGTGCCTTAATGTGTACACCTTGTCTTGCTTGAATGCTCATATGAGTGTGTTGACGAACTAGTTCGGAATGAGTTACTTGCCAAGTGTGTGTGAGAATTACCCACATTCTGTGCTTGCATGTGATACCTAGAACTTACCCTGTGTGTTTGCAAAGCGAAATAGTAGTTTTGTTCAGTCTTGGAAGTGATATAGGCATTTCTTGTTGAGCCATATATACATATTTTACCCACTAAATTATTATGAATCTTAGTTAACCCTTTTGAGCCTGTAATCCTGTTTCTTTGGCAACCACATTACAAGCCTTACCCATTTGTTTGAATTAACCATCTATTTGAACCTTTTCACCTCTCATGAGCACTTGAATGTTATGAACTATGTAAAAGTTAAAGTGTGGGGTGGTTGGTTTGGCTTTTGAGTGGAACTAATTGAATAAGGAGAAAGGTGCAATGTGTTGAAAAAGGAAGAGCCACTTAGATTGTTAAAAAAAAAAATCTTGATAAGTGGTGGCTCTTGATGTAAGTGCTTAAAGTAGTATGGGGTAATATAAATTGATGTGAAGGTGGCGTTTGGTTTGACATAAGTATGGGGCTTAAATGTTAAAATGTATGTATTAAAGTGCTTAGGGAGGTGTAGTCACTCTTATATCTAAATGTATCTCCTACCCGTCCCGTAGCCTACATTACAACCAATTAAAGTCCTAATTGATCCAAGATTGAATGAACTCAATTAGTAGAGTATTACACTAAGGGCAAGCTTATGGTGTATCTGTGTGGCATATGAATATTCTTTGCTGAGAGTGAGTGAATTCTTTCTATCTAAAGTTCTTTGTGCTTGATTCTATACGTGTGGAACTTCTCTCAAATTAATAATGTGAGGGCTTGTGACTCAGGAAGAAATAGCAAGTTTTCACCTCTGTTAGAGTAATTAGAGTGAGCATGTGTGAGGCATGGCATTAGAGTTTGCATCTGAGGTGTCACAATTGCACTGCTTAGGTTATTCTTTCATAATGGCAAGTGTGACATAAATTGGGTAATTCGTTGAGCGATTAGGCATAGAAGTGTGGTTTAAATTGCTCGAGGACGAGCAAAGCTTTAAGTGTGGGGTGTTGATAATAGGTGAATTGAACTATGATTAAGCCCCAAAAGAACCACTTTCTTGTAGAGTTTTTATTGTAAAAGTGATAGCAAAATGCTCTTATTAGTGCTTTTCATGTTTTTCAGGTTACATACATTAGAAGAAGGCTATGAAGTGGTTTTGTATCATTTGTGGAAGAAAAAGAAGCCAATCGCATCAAAGTCGCCGAGTGAACCAATTGAAATACACAAACGAGGCCTGGAGGTGAACTGCCGCGGTCCCAGCGTGGGCGCGGTAGGACCGCGGTGAGCTGTCAGAGGAGATTCAGAGAGGCCGTTTGGCCGCGGTCCCAGCGTGGGCGCGGTAGGACCGCGGCAGGCGAGGGGAACTTAAGGGACTGAAGTGCAAATTTCGAAATTCTTAGCCCAAAACCCTATTTAAATACTAGAACTCGCCCAAAGGAGGCATGTAACCTTATTAGAGAGTACTTTGGCAAGAAAAACAATTGTGAGAGATCACCAAAAATATCTTTATTTCTTTTCTTCTTTATTTTCTTGCAATTTATGATTATGAATCTTTTAGTATTTGATTTCCCCATTGTCATGAGTAGCTAAAAACCTTAATCTAAGGTTTTGGTGGAACCCGTTGGGAATAACTTGGTTGTTTTATCAATATAATTAGATTTGGTTGTTAATCTCTAATTGTTCATCTATATTTTGATTGTGGATTAGTTGAAAGGGCCCTCAATTATCCGTTCCTATTTATTATGTATCTTCTTGAGAAAGAGTGCATATTTAGGTGATTGTATGAACAACATCACTCCCGGAGTATAGACGAGAGTCATAACCGAGGGTTTAGGGGTTGGATTAGAGATAACGAAACCCCGGGTGCAATCTAAGTGAACCGTATTGTGCAAGTAGCTAGCGTAGCTTGAAAAAGTGCGTCTAGTAGATTATTATAATTACTTGAGAAAGAATTATGATAGATGGAGAGTTCATGATTGTTAGAGATAGCTAAATCATAGTTATAGGACATATACAACCAAGGAAAGTACCAATGGGGGAAACCATTGCCTTAGACTTTATTTCTACTGTTTACACATCAAGTTTAGTTAATTTTCAGCTGTTAATTACTTTCAATCTTTAGTTGTTAGAAAATCAACCATTGTGAATCAAAAAGTTTGGGAAAACAGATTGTGTGAATTTAGTAAATCTGACAGTAGTGATTGATAGGTTAGTTCCCTGTGGTTCGACTCTGGGCAATAATACTCAGATTATATTTGCAATGCCCGCATAGTCTTTTGTGAGACTTAGTTGAGCGTGATCAATGACATCTTGGGCTTAATGAAGTGGGCTCATCACTTTATCCCAGTTAAATGGGCTAGCCTAATGGATTAAGACTTATTTATTTAATTCATATATATTGGACTTATATAATTAATTCAATTATATTAGCCCATAATATTTATTGGACCAATATATCTTTAATTTTAAAATATAATTTAAATTATTTTATGGATTTAATTTTAATAAAATTTATATGCGTACAATTACCCCTACTTCAGGACCTGTCGAGGTGTAGACTTGTCAAAACCGAAGCTGGCCTTGAAGTACTGATTAATCCAGACATATTCCTTTGGATGATAGCTTAGATAAGAAGCATCAACTTTTATACTTGAGTCATCTCAAAGCAGAACCACTGGACCATGTAATACGCTAATATTGCTTTTAAAGTAGCCTTCTAGCTTATCAATCCAAATAATGGCCTCATTTATGTACTAAAGTCAACATCATGTTCTGTCATGGTTACTTATTCTTGCAATTGAAGCCTTGTAGTTAATTGTGCTAACTTGTTCTCGTTAACACACATGTTATTAATTAAACTAGTTTCTATAAACGTGCGTTGCACGTTAATAATGGTACGTAAGAGTTAAGTCAATTCTTTATACACAGAAACATCAAACTTAATTCATGAGAAAATCATATATATAGAGGAAGTGAAAGAGTTTTCATAAATTATCTTTTCTCGTAATCGACGTTTTTGTTCTACAACTAATGCAAACATATTATAAATTCAACTGTACCATTTAACATGCAAACAGAAATATGACAGCAAAAAAATTTTCCACTGAATTCAGGATGCTTATAACTTCTGATTAGCTTCAAGATCATGAAGACCGAAAGATTTGGTAATTTTTGTCTTAGAATTTTAGTTAGCTCCTTTTATTTATTTGATAGAACAAGGAATTAAGGGTTGAAATTGTAGAAGATCATTAAAATATTCAACTGAATAGAAGAAGAAAGAACAAGAAAGATCATTAGTGGGGTTTTAAGGCTTCTAGAGAACAAAATATGTATCGCTGCAACAATTTGGTTTGTAAGCCTTTTAAAATTATTTCTCTACACTCATTATAAATTTTTTCACGTTTCATACCCAATATAATATTTTCTACTACTTGAAGAATGAAGGATAGGAGGTATATCTTGTATATCCAAAAAGGAATAGAATTACAGCTTCCATATCATGCATATTATTAGCGTGAGTTAAGCTCTTATCCTACTACAAATCTTTATCCTAAGATGCGCTATTATGTGTAGTTTATATCAAAAAAGAACTCCAGTCTTAGGTGATTTACAATTATATCCTTAAATTATAAAAATATTTAAGGTTATAAAAGTCAATCAATATTTTGGGGATATTTTAGTCGTTCAATCTTTAACCTAAATTATTCGTGCTTTTATAATAAATATATAGATATAGATAGATATAGATAGATAGATAGATAGATAGATAGATAGATAGACATAAATATAGATATAGATATGGATATAGATATAGATAGATAAGTAAGTTCACTTTTGTTTTCAAGGTTCAAGCAAACGTGGCGAGTTAATGCCAACTAAAGCTCAATGCGATAAATTTATAGTAGTTTCCAGAGTGTAAATGTTAGAACACTCAAAGTTTAACTATTAATCGAATGATAAACTTTATAAAAAATTCATCTAATTTCATCGAGTGTGTCAAGTCTGACTAAATCATTGAAATAGAATGTTTGCGGCAATCCATGCATCTTCACGTACTTTTTATCTAATTGATACTCAAGGCAGAAAATAATTAATAGTACTAAAGTTGTTAAATCAAATTGACTCTCTGCGATAAAAAATATTACAGCAAAAATTTGATATAGAGTCAATTTGATTTGGCAGCTTAGCATTAATTGTTTAACAATTCTCACTCACAGTATCACACCTAGGAGAGATGATCGAATTAGAAGCAGCGGCACAATTCTTTTGGTTTGAACATACACGTATGTATTCTTCATATGATCAGTTACAACTTACACACAACAGACATAGATAAAGATAGATGAAAAATTCTTACCATTGACGAAGAAAAGTAGTACAACTTTTATTGCCGATGAACCAAACAGTGCTTCGGATTGATCTAATGATCTTTCCAACAGGGAAAATTAACTTAAAGTATCTTCGGACGTTGAGAGCATGGATGCCAATCTGCAAACTATATTTAAGCAAGCTAGCATACTATTGTTCCTCGTGGCTGGGTTCTAGTAAAAAGCCACTTTAATCTAAGACACTAATCCTTAATCTTTTTTATTGTTCCTCGTGGCTGGGTTCTAGTAAAAAGCCACTTTAATCTAAGACACTAATCCTTAATCTTTTTGGTTTCAAATTCTCGAGTATGAACCCCAATCAAACTCATGTTTTGCACAATCAGACTCACATGGTATAGAATACGTTTTGTCAAAATTATGTTGCATTGTAACATTGAAATAAGTAAAAGATTTATATAAGTTTATAAAATCTTACGTGATATCAACTTCCTACATGGTAGTTTTAATAAGGAAATATTCAATAACCTAAATTAACTTGACTTCAAATCCTAAATATTAGAAAAATAATCAAAGTATAATTTTATCCAATATAAAATCTACTTTTAAAGGGTAAAAAAGGCGAACGATATTTCGCTAAGGGGCTTCGTGCTTTTAATATAGTATAGATTAATATGAAACCATCATAACATTTGACAACATATCGTTTACTAATTCCTTACAAAATCCACGTACACAATTATTTGACACAAACGAACACGCCGCTATTAGTAGGTGGCCTTGTCCATATGGAATTAAATTTTTTTGAATCCAACAGAGAATGAAATTGCTTAACCAATTTCAACTTGGGCACGGAAGATTTAATCACTGTCGCTACAACGATCCAACACCGAACATGGATTGTTATTGCCTCCTCTCCTAAATCTATATAAAGCACTGTGCTCATATTTATTTTTTCTGTCTCTTTTTTCTTTCTCTTTTATTTTTTTGGTTGGCGGAGAAGACAAGTACAAGTTCTTGTATGAAAATGGTGATCTTAGGATGTGAAGGAATGAGTACTCATCACGACCTGAATATCGGATTGATTACTCTTAAGGTGGCCCGACTATCAAAGAGATTACTCTCAAGGTAGCCCGACTATTGGAGAGATTACTCTCAAGGTGGCCCGACTATCGGAGAGATCACTCTCAAGATGGCCCGACTATCGGAGAGATTACTCTCAAGGTGACCCGACTATCGGAGAGATTACTCTCAAGGTGACCTGACTATCGGAGAGATTACTCTCAGGGTTTGAAGGGATGTATACTCATCCCCGCCAAAAAATCGGAGGATATTTCTGGACATAAAGGTTCATACGGCATATCGATGTACAAGTCCATGGCAACATATAGATGGAGAAATCCTCAACATCATATGGAGGACAAATACATGGCAACATTTAGAAGGGTAAATCCATAAAGAGGCCAACTTAAGGTGCAAAGGGACTTAAATGTCCACCTTAAGATCGAAAAGTTATAGTTCCTTTTAAGGAAAAACCCGCAAAGATGCCGACTTAAGGTGCAAAGGGACTTAAATGTCCATATTAAGATTGAAAAATTAGAAAGCTTCAACTCAAAGACTAGGTGGACTTGACGACATGGACTTGAGCACTTGGCAAACTTTAAAGATCTGGCGAACTTTGACGGCTCAACCTAAAGACTTTGAGGGTTTAAATATTTCAACTTGAAGACCGGCGAGTTTGAGGACCTCAACTTGAAGACTGACAGACTTGAAGAATTCAACTTGAAAACTTGGAAGCTTAAATATTTCGACTTGAAGACCGAAGAGCTTAAAGACCGGCAGACTTAAAGATTTGGCGAACATGACGACATAGTGAACCCCGGATCAGCACAAATACTTGGTAGCCTCCGAAAAGACTATAATTGCCCCCCTGAAGACACTGGTTACCATGGAGGCTTGCCCCCTCTAAATCATATGAGATCCAAAATTCAATAGTGATATTTCAGCCTGACTTTCAAAGTGCAGGTTGAATGAATTACTTCCATCATACTTCATTTGGAAAACGATTGGGGAAATATGTATCTTTTGAACTTATGCGACTGAACTTAGAATGAAACTCTAAGTTGCATACGTTGTCACACCTCAGTTTTATACCCGAAAGGGGATATTAAGGGAGTTTTTCCAATTAAAGTGACAATAATTGAAACGGGATTATTTGTTCAAATTTAGTGTCGCCACTTGGGATAATTTATGGTGTCCCAAGTTACCGGTTTAAAATCCCGAATTGAGGAAGTTTGACTCTGTTTTACAGTCCGAAAAACATAGAAATCCGGGTAAGAAATTCTGTTAACCCGGGAGAAGGTGTCAGGCATTTCTGGGTTCCGTGGTTTTAGCACGGTCGCTTTAATCTTACTTGGCTTTATTAAATTATCTAATGACATGTTTTGGAACCTATGTGCATTTTATCTCTTTTAATTAAAAAATTATCCTAAAACGAGTAACTCGTACGTGTACTCATTTCGTTTGGCGCATCAAGAATCATGTCACGCGTACGTGTACACAATTAATCACGTTTTATTATTATTAAGAAAATTTGGTTGAAGTTGCGCGAACGCATACCCAATTTTATTTTTAGGATCGTAATTATGTCACGCGAACGTGTACGCAATCACGATGATATATTAAATCGCGCCTAAAGCATTTCTATGATGTTCATGAATTATTTTTCTAAGTTTGACTTTATTCACATAATCTAATTTAAACTAAAATTAGTGTTCGACTTAATCATTATCAGTATCCAAAATGGTCCAATTCAAAGTCGGGCCTGAAAGCAAAGCACCAGCATCTCATTTTACAGATTTAATGCATTTGCATACATGGTCATAATCCCATTTAGATATTTTAATATTAGGAAAAGGAAATCATAACCAATTCCTTCATCACTGTAATCATTTAATTTCAATAGATATCTAATACTAATACTCGACGTATTTTACCAGATTATTTCATTCAACATACATTTACAAGTTAACCAAACGAAACAAACAACGCGATCAAGAATGCTATTCCTCATCGAAATGATCTTACATGTTAAAGACTACTATGTCTCTATTGAACTAAGAATTCAGGAATGAGGCCAGCTGAAGAAATCAATAAAGTTGCAGCCTATAAGTAGAAGCCTTATGCAGCATTTAAAACTAAATCAGTAAAACCTAACTTACTTACCCAAGAAATTACACATGATTTCAAGCTATACTACAAAATTAGCACCCAAAAGAAAATGTACCTGATGTTCTCTCAGTATGTTCAGTCCTATGAGATTTCAAGGCTTCAATCTTCAACAAGAGAGCAAGATAAAGAAAAGCAACAAAGCCCCAAGTCCAATTTCTCATTTTCTGATGTCTCCCGGAAAACAACCACAAACGGAACAGGGACTCGACGACCTCGAACGTCTTCAACGCTCAACTCCGAACAACTCACCAAACGAGATTCAAAATGGACTCCATGAGTTTGAAACCAAAAATCGAAATTGAATTCAACGAGAAGAAACAAAAACTCGACAGAGGTGTGCTGGGTCTGGTGTGTGCGGCTGGTCATCGGATGCTGCTTGGTTGGGAAACGATGTGGAGGTCGCCGGTGAGTTGAGGAAGAAGACGGGGTCAGCGGCTGTTGTTGTGTGAGTTAAAAAACGTTGGTAAAGCTGTGAGGGTATATGTGGAAAGGAAGATCAGCTCGTGAGGTTGGGTGGCCGTTTGTGTGGGGTGCTGATCGGTTCAGGGGTGGTCGTTGGGTGGTTGGCGTGAGGTCTGGCGGTTTTCCAGTAGGCTGCTGGTTGTTGGAGAGGTGATGGGGGTCTGGTCAAACCTAGAAATTCTGGGGTGTTTGGGTTGAAGGAGATGAACGGCGGGGGGTGGGGTCTCATTTTAGGTCTTTTTTTTTGATTTTCTGAAGATGAAAGATCCAATGCTGATGGGGTCTCTAAGTCTAAAAACGGCTGGCTCTTTGTTAGGTGATTCTAGGTTTTAAGGGTATTAGGGTTAGCTTAGTGGGTATTGGGTATTGGACCTAATGGGCTAATCCGAATTGGGCCAAATTTTGGCCAAATTTACCTTTAAAAAGTGGCCCTTTAACTCTACTAGACTAAAAGTATTAATTTCTAAAATAATAACTACAAAATTATGAAATCATTCCTAATTAATTAAAGTAAAATTAAGAATTAAAACTGAAACTATTTTTGTATTTTTTAATTTTATGTAAGGCAGATAAATTAAAGTAAGTAGATAAAATAATTAGCTAAATAAAAGAAAATATTTTTTTGTAATTTTTATTTTTGTGATAAAATAAAGTAAGAGAGTCAAAACTAGTTAGAATAGCGATACTAAACCTAAACTAAATATTTTACGCTAAAATGTGTAAAATCTTGGGGAGGGTCAAAAATTACATGTCTACAGCTGCCCCTCTTTGACTGGAAACGCAAAGACTTTTCAAACAAAGAAAGACGGGAAATTTTTTTTGACCCGACCCTTATTTAGAGAGACCAAAAACTAAGAGGAAGGAGAATGTGACCGAGCCCTGATATCTGAGCTGCCTACTTATCCTTGGCTATAAAGGAATGAGGCCACGTGTAGTTCAGAAGTAGGAACAGTGATGGAGTATACCGAGGTAGAGAACCGGTTGAGGTGCCGTTCCATTGAAGTTCCGGTCCGCGGTCCTGTTATTACATCAAAAATCAAGATTAAAAAGATTAACTAAGCCTATCAGCTACGAGTTACAAGATTCCTATCTATGAGTCTTCTGAAGCTTGATCTTGAGTCTTGGTTGGTTCTTCATGCGGACTCTGATCTGAATCTTGATGCTTGTTAGCTACAGGTGTTAGTTCATTCTTCCACGGCTTCTTCGGATAAAGACCTGACATGCAGTGCTCGTGACTTCACCCATGTCTTCAGCAGCTCACATCTTTCATCTGTTTCTGCATTTGGATTCACTTCCCTCTTTTTTTCTTTTCTTTCTTTTTCTTGGATTGAGACTACTTCTTTGGTGATCTCAAACCCCCGTGCCTCGAGGTAAAAACCTTAAAACCTTATTCTTCAGGCAACTCGTGCTATCTTTGATTTGAAACTTGAAATGAATTCTGAAATGACTTCCCCCATTCTCCAGGTGGGCGCCTGCAACTGGCTAAAAATTTGAATTCCCTTGTCCTCCGGGTGGGCACCTTCAACTTAAAATTTGACATAAGTTTCCTTGTTCTCCAGGTGGGCGCCTGCAACTTAAACTTGAAATGAATTCCCTTGTTCTCTAGGTGGGCGCCAGATGTTGACTTGAAATTTGAAATAAATTCCCTTGTTCTTCAGGTGGGCACCTGATGCTTGAACTTGAAATGAATTCCCTTGTTCTCCAGGTGGGCGCCTGATGCTTAAACTTGAAATGAATTCCCTTGTTCTCCAGGTGGGCGCCTGATGCTTGAACTTGAAGTGAATTCCCTTGTTCTCCATGTGGGCGCCTCATGCTTGAACTTGAAATGAATTCGCTTGTTCTCCAGGTGGGCGCCAGATGCATGAACTTGAAATGAATTCCCTTGTTCTCCAGGTGGGCGCCTCATGCTGAAACATGAAATGAATTTCCTTGTTCTCCAGGTGGGCGCCTGATGATTAAACTTGAAATGAATTCCCTTGTTCTCCAGGTAGGTGCCTCATGCTGAAACTGGAAATAAATTCCCTTGTTCTCCAGTTGGGCATATGATGCTTTAAGTGAATTTCCTTATTCTCCAGGTGGGCCTCTGATGCTTGAACTTGGAATGAGCTCCCTTGTTCCTCAGGTGGGCACCTGATGCTTAAACTTGAAGTGAATTGCCTTGTTCTCCAGGTGGGCCTGATGCTTAAGTTGAAATGAATTCCTTGTTCTCCAGGTGGGTGCCTGGTGCTTAAACTTGAAATGAATTCCCTTGTTCTCCTCTCCAGGTGGGCGCCTATATCTTAAACTTGAAATGAATTCCCTTGTTCTATTGGTGGGCTCCTGATGCTGGAACTTGAAATTAATTCCTTGTTCTCCTGGTGGGCGCCTGATGCTTGAGCTTGAAGTGAATTCCCTTGTTCTCCATGTGGGAGCCTAATGCTTGAAATTGAAATGAATTCCCTTATTCACCAGGTGGGCGCCTGATGCTTGAACTTGAAATGAATTCCATTGTTCTCCAGGTGGGCGCCTGATGCTTAAACTTGAAATAATTCTTTTGTTCTCCAGGTGGGCGCCTGGTGCTTAAACTTGAAATGAATTCCCTTGTTCTCCATGTGGGCGCCTATATCTTGAACTTGAATTGGATTCCCTTGTTCTCCAGGTGGGCTCCTGATGCTTGAACTTGAAATTAATTCCCTTGTTCTCCTGGTGGGCGCCTGATGCTTAAACTTGAAGTGAATTTCCTTGTTCTCCAGGTGGGCGCCTGATGCTTAAACTTGAAATGAATTCCCTTGTTCTCCAGGTGGGCGCCTGATGCTTAAACTTGAAATAAATTCCCTTGTTCTCTAGGTGGGCGCCTAATGCTTGAACTTGAAATGAATTCCCTTGTTCTCCAGGTGGGCGCCTGATGCTTATACTTTAAGTTAATTCCCTTGTTCTCGAAATGGGCCCTTGATGCTTATAATTGAAATGAATTTCCTTGTTCTCCAGGTGGGCTCCTGGCGCTTAAAGTTGAAGTGAATTCCCTTGTTCTGCAGGTGGGCGGCTGATGCTTGAACTTGAAATGAATTCCCTTGTTCTCCAGGTGGGCGCCTGATGCTTAAACTTGAAGTGAATTCCCTTGTTCTCCAGGTGGGCGCCAGATGCTTGAACTTGAAATGAATTCCCTTGTTCTCTAGGTGGGCGCCTGATGGTGAAACTTGTAATGAATTCCCTTGTTCTCCAGGTCGGCGCCTGATGCTTGAACTTGAAATGAATTCCACTGTTCTCCAGGTGGGAGCCTGATGCTAAAACTTGAAATGAATTACGTTGTTCTCCGGGTGGGCGCCTGATGCTTAAACTTGAAATGAATTCCCTTGTTCTCCAGGCGGGCACCTGATGCTAAAACTTGTAATGAATTCCCTTGTTCTCCAGGTGAGCGCCTTATGCTTGAACTTGAAATGAATTCCCTTGTTCTCCAGGTGGGCGCTTGATGCTTAAACTTGAAATGAATTCCCTTGTTCTCTAGGTGGGCGCCTGATGCATAAGCTTGAAATGAATTCCCTTGTTCTCTAGGTGAGTACCTGATGCTTGAACTTGAAATGAATTCCCTTGTTCTCCAGGTGGGCGCCAGATGTTTAAACTTTAATTGAATTCCCTTATTCTCCAATTGGGCGCTTGATGCTTATACTTGAAATGAATTCCCTTGTTCTCCAGGTGGGCTCCCGGCGCTTAAACTTGAAGTGAATTCCCTTGTTCTCCAGGTGGGAGCCTGATGCTTGAACTTGAAATGAATTCCCTTGTTCTCCAGGTGGGCGCCTGATGCTTAAACTTGAAGTGAATTCCCTTGTTCTCCAGGTGGGCGCCAGATGCTTGAACTTGAAATGAATTCCCTTGTTCTCCAGGTGTGCGCCTGATGCTTAAACATGAAGTGAATTCCCTTGCTCTCCAGGTGGACGCCTAATGCTTGAAGTTGAAATGAATTCCCTTGTTCTCCAGGTGTGCGCCTGATTCTTGAACTAGCAATAAATTCCCTTGTTCTCCAGGTGGGCTCCTGATGCATAAACTTGAAATGAATTCCCTTGTTCTCCAGGTGGGCGCCTGATGCTTGAACATGAAATGAATCCCATGTTCTTTAAATGAATTCCCTTGTTTTCCTGGTGGGCGCCTGATTCTTGAACATGAAATGAATTCCCTTGTTCTCAGGGTGGGCGCCTGATGCTTGAACTTGAAATGAATTCCCTTGTTCTCCTGGTGGGCGCTTGATGCTTAAACATGAAATGAATTCCCTTTGTTCTCCAGGTGGGCGCCTGATGCTTGAACTTGGAATGAATTCCCTTGTTCTCCAGGAGGGCGCTTGGTGCTTAATCTTGAAATGAATTCCTTTGTTCTCCAAGTGGGCGTATGATGCTTAAACTTGAAATGAATTCCCTTGTTCTCCAGGTGGGCGCCTGATGCTTAAACTTGAAATGAATTCCCTTGTTCTCCAGGTGGGCGCATGCTGCTTAAACTTGAAATGAATTCCTTTGTTCTCCAGGTGGGCGCCTGATGCTTAAACTTGAAATGAATTCTCTTGTTCTCCAGGTGGGAGCCTGGTGCTTAAACTTAAAATGAATTTCCTTGTTCTCCAGGTGGGCGCCTGATGCTTAAACTTGAAATGAATTCCCTTGTTCTCCAGGTGGGCGCCTGATGCTTAAACTTGAAATGAATTCCCTTGTTCTCCAGGTGGGCTCCTGATGCTTGAACTTGAAATTAATTCCTTGTTCTCCTGGTGGGCGCCTGATGCTTGAACTTGAAGTGAATTCCCTTGTTCTCCATGTGGGCGCCTATTGCTTGAACTTGAAATGAATTCCCTTATTCTCCAGGTGGGCGCCTGATGCTTGAACTTGAAATGAATTCCCTTGTTCTCCAGGTGGGCGCCTGATGCTTAAACTTGAATAATCTTTGTTCTCCAGGTGGGCGCCTGGTGCATAAACTTGAAATGAATTCCCTTGTTCTCCATGTGGGCGCCTATATCTTGAACTTGAATTGGATTCCCTTGTTCTCCAGGAGGGCTCCTGATGCTTGAACTTGAAATTAATTCCCTTGTTCTCCAGGTGGGCGCCTGATGCTTAAACTTGAAATAAATTCCCTTGTTCTCCAGGTGGGCTCCTGATGCTTGAACTAGAAATGAATTGCCTTGTTCTCCAGGTGGGCGCCTGATGCTTAAACTTGAAATGAATTCCCTTGTTCTCTAGGTGGGCGCCTAATGTTTGAATTTGAAATGAATTCCCTTGTTCTCCAGGTGGGCGCCTGATGCTTATACTTTAAGTTAATTCCCTTGTTCTCGAAATGGGCCCTTGATGCTTATACTTGAAATGAATTTCCTTGTTCTCCAGGTGGGCTCCTGGCGCTTAAACTTGAAGTGAATTCCCTTGTTCTGCAGGTGGGCGCCTGATGCTTAAACTTGAAATGAATTCCCTTGTTCTCCAGGTGGGCGCCTGATGCTTAAACTTGAAGTGAATTCCCTTGTTCTCCAGGTGGGCGCCAGATGCTTGAACTTGAAATGAATTCCCTTGTTCTCTAGGTGGGCGCCTGATGGTGAAACTTGAAATGAATTCCCTTGTTCTCCAGGTCGGCGCCTGATGCTTGAACTTGAAATGAATTCCCTTGTTCTCCAGGTGGGCGCCTGATGCTAAAACTTGAAATGAATTACGTTGTTCTCCGGGTGGGCGCCTGATGCTTAAACTTGAAATGAATTCCCTTGTTCTCCAGGCGGGCACCTGATGCTAAAACTTGTAATGAATTCCCTTGTTCTCCAGGTGAGCGCCTTATGCTTGAACTTGATATGAATTCCCTTGTTCTCCAGGTCGGCGCCTGATGCTAAAACTTGAAAT
This sequence comes from Nicotiana attenuata, assembly GCF_001879085.1. Taxonomy (NCBI): domain Eukaryota; kingdom Viridiplantae; phylum Streptophyta; class Magnoliopsida; order Solanales; family Solanaceae; genus Nicotiana; species Nicotiana attenuata. The sequence goes on from NW_017675767.1 coordinate 49,350, forward strand.
GAATTACCTTGTTCTCTGGGTGGGCGCCTNTTGTTCTCCAAGTGGTCGCCTGATGCTTGAACTTGAAATGAATTCCATTGTTCTCCAGGCGGGCGCCTGATGCTTAAACTTGAAATGAATTTCCTTGTTCTCCTGGTGTGCGTCTGATGCTTGAACTTGAAATGAATTCCCTTGTTCTCCAGGTGGGCTCCTGATACTTGAACTTGAAATTAATTCCCTTGTTCTCCTGGTGGGCGCCTGACGCTTGAACTTGAAGTGAATTCCCTTGTTCTCCAGGTGGGCGCCTGATGCTTGAACTTGAAATGAATTCCCTTGTTCTTCAGGTGGGCGCCTGATGCTTAAACTTGAAGTGAATTCCCTTGTTCTCCATGTGGGCGCCTGATGCTTGAACTTGAAATGAATTCCCTTGTTCTTGAGGTGGGCGCCTGATGCTTGAACTTGAAATGAATTCCCTTGTTCTTGAGGTGGGCGCCAGTTTCTCAAACTTGAAATGATTTCCCTTGTTCTCCAGGTCGGCGCCTGATTTCAAACTTGAAATGAATTCCCTTGTTCTCCAGGTGGGCTCCTGTTGCTCGAACTTGAAATGAATTCCCTTGTTCTCCAGGTGGGCGCCTGAT
>NW_017675767.1:51563-60276 GCF_001879085.1 Nicotiana attenuata
TTCTCCAAATGGGCGCTTGATGCTTATACTTGAAATGAATTCCCTTGTTCTCCAGGTGGGCGCCTGATGCTTAAACTTGAAATGAATTCCCTTGTTCTCCAGGTGGGCGCCTGATGCTGAAACTTGAAATGAATTCCCTTGTTCTCCAGGTGGGCGCCTGATGCTTAAACTTGAAGTGAATTCCCTTGTTCTCTAGGTGAGCGCCTGATGCTTGAACTTGAAATGAATTTCCTTGTTCTCCAGGTGGGCGCCTGCCATTACAACAAAACTGACAAAACAAAAGAAACTTTTCTGCCCCAGTTTGGTACCGGGAACATCTTTGAGTGTTAATCGAATCCTGTTATCCAAAAAAAAACTCTAAAAATTTAAAAGCTAAATCCCATTATCCAGGAGGGCCCTGAGAATTAAATTTAAATCTCATCTTAATAGTGAAAACTTCAAAGCTAAATTCTACTTCCTAAAGGTATAACTTACGCTAAATCTCATTATCTAATGAAGGTCTTAAAAACTTAAAACTAAATCCCATTATCCAGGAGGGTCCTGACAACTTTAAAACTACATCTCATTATCCAGGAGGGTCCTGAATACTAAAATTAAATCCCATTATTCAGGAGGATCCTGAAAACTTAAAGCCGAACCTGTCTGGCACATGCTTTCCTCACGGAGGGTTCCTCCAAGACACAAAATTTCCTGCCCCTGTTTCAATCAAAGAAAATCTTATCAGTTTGAAAATGTGGTGGTTAGTTTGCGGCATTCGTGCTGAAGGTGGCCTTTCCACTGCCATGCTTTGTTCCGATTAGCTGCCTTGGGCTAGCAAAGAATTGCTCAATTTTCTGACCGAACCTCAGCCACAAAATCCTGAATGACCCGAGTAGCTTACACTGTGCCTGTTATTTAGCAACTCTATCTTGCTAATTTTGAACCATTATACTTCCTTAAAATTCATGAGCCATTTGACCACTTGAACTTCCACTAAAACCTTATTGCTTATTCTGAATCATGCCCTTTGTGATGTGCTCTGGCCGGAATTTGCTTTTGCAATTGAAAGTTGGTAATAGGCTTTGAAATCCTTTCTTGCTTGCTTAACAAGACTATCATTGAGAAAGACTTAGAGAGGTAGACCCAAAAGAAAATGAAATGAAGTGACTCCGAGAATTAAGGATAAGAAAGAAAATTTTAAACCAAGATGACTATTTGAGGAAGAATGGAAAAGAGACTTATCTGAGTGAAGCAGCTGACACCAATGATCATGACATGCATCTCGGATTAATCAGCCTAGTCCATTTATCCAATCACATTTCAGTTCATGACTCGTCTTCATACTTTATGACCGGGATCCCCGTAATCCAATATCTCTGAAAAGTCACTAACCTCATTCGGCTTGTGGTGCCCTGAAGGGTTTTCACCAGCAAACCTCTCTAATTTGTTCATCTCTCAACTCACCGTCGCCTTACTGTGCCCGCGAGGGTTTTCACCAATAAGACTCTCTCATTTTAATTTTCTCTCAGCTTTCCATCGCCTTACGGTGCCCGTGAGGGTTTTCACCAATAAGACTCTCTCATTTATTCTTTTTTCCTTGTGCCCATGAACAAAAGTGTTACCCATGATGTGGATCATACCTCTAGCTCGCTTGACTTGACATTTTTTAAAGATTGGTCGGAAGGTCTTTTTTTGGACCGTAATGTAGGCTTTTGGACGGGGTTAGAAAGGAAAGGAGGCATGTAGGCTCAAAATAGCTTAGAAAAGGGTTCAAAATTACAACTTGTGGAATCGGATATTTCGCGACACCACAACTTCAGCCCCAGTTTCTTTGAGTCTGGGGAAATTTGGACTTTTATTTTGATGGGACCGAACCGTGAGGCTGCCTACGTATCCTTAAAAGGAATCGGGTCGAACGTAGTTCAAGATATAAAGTTGCTTCGCTTTTGTTACTTTTCTTTTGCTTTTCTTTTCTTCTCTTTTCTTTTTTTTTTCTCTTCTTTTTTGTCTTCTTCTTTTTCTCTTTTTCTTTTCATTTTTTATCATCTTTTTTTTTCTCTTTTTCTTTTTCCTTCTTTTATTCCTTTTCTCGATCTTTAAAATCAACTGATGATTCCAAAAGAGGGGTATGAAAGAAAATAAATAAGGCTCAAAAAAGGGTAACAAAGGATAAAGTGTTTGGATAGCAGAATAAAATGCCTTCGTCATTCCAATCTTTGAAAAATGTCAAATACAAACAACACAATCGACGACAAACCAAAGAAATCATACATAATATCTTTTGACTGCATCAAAGTTAACAGCCATATCTACACATTTGCCTTCTATATCTGTTAAATACAAAGCACCATTGTGCAACACTCTTGTTACAATGAGCGGCCCCTGCCAGTTTGGGGCGAACTTAGCTTTAGCTTCAGATTGATTTGGCAGGATGCGTTTCAATACCTGCTGACCCACTTCAAATTTTCGGGGACGCACCTTCTTGTTGTATGCTATAGCCATTCCCTTTTAATACAATTGACCGTGACATACTGCCGTAACTTTTCTCATCAATCAGACTTAACTGCTCCAATCGGGTTTTGACCCACTCATCATTATCAGTTTTAGCTTCAGCGACAATCCGAAGGGATGGAATCTCAACTTCCGCGGGTATAACCGCTTCAATCCCATATACCAGCGAATAAGGAGTTGCACCTACTGAAGTGCGAACAGTAGTACGATAACCCAGAAAGTAAAAGGCAACTTCTCATGCCACTGCCTAGGACCTTGCACCATCTTTCGAAGTATCTTCTTTATGTTCTTGTTGGCCGCCTCAACAGCTCCATTTGCCTTGGGGCGATATGGGGTGGAATTTCGATGCATAATCTTGAACTGTTGGCATACCTCTTTCATCAGATGGCTGTTGAGATTTGCAGCATTATCTGTGATGATTACCTTGGGGATTCCGAACCGGCAGATGAGATTTGAATGAACAAAATTCACTACTGCTTTCTTGGTCACTGATTTGAAAGTTAGAGCTTCGACCCACTTTGTGAAATAATCAATGGCCACCAGAATAAACCTATGCCTGTTCGACGCTGCCGACTCAATTGGTCCAATGACATCCATGTCCCAAGCAACAAAAGGCCAAGGTGCGGACATTGTATGCAACTCCGATGGCAGAGAATGAATCAGATCACCGTGTACCTGGCATTGATGACATTTGTGCACGAAGCTGATGCAATCCCGTTCCATGGTGAGCCAGTAATAACCTGCTCGAAGAATTTTGTTTGCCAAAACATACCCACTCATATGCGGCCCGCAAACTCCAGAATGCACCTCAGTCATGATAGTCGCGGCTTGTTTAGCATCTATGCATCTCAGGAGTCCAAGATCTAGAGTTCTTTTGTACAAAACTCCCCCACTTAAGAAAAATCCACTAGCCAGGCGTCGTATCGTTCTCTTCTGATCACTTGTGGCCTGTACTGGGTATACCCCGACTTGATGTACTCCATGATATCGTGGAACCAAGGTTCACCATCAAGTTCCTCTTCCACCACGTTACAATAAGCTTGCTGATCACGAATTTGAATATGTAGAGGGTCAAAATAAGCCTTATCTGGATGGTGTAACATTGATGCCAGAGTAGCCAAAGCGTCAACAACCTCATTATGGATCCTAGGAATATGCCTGAACTCTACTAATATGAATCGTTGATAAAGATCCTACAGACATTGTCGATACAGTATGAGCTTCAAATCTCGAGTCTCCCATTCTCCCTGAATCTGGTGCGCCAACAGATCTGAATCTCCCAAAACTAGTACTTCCTGGACTCCCATACAGCTAACCTTAAACCCAAAATGCATGCCTCATACTCAACCATGTTGTTGGTACTATAGAAATGCAGCTGGGCTGTGACAGGGTAATGATGCCCTATTTTAGAAATGAGTACCGCTTCTATTTCCACACCTTTCATGTTAGCGGCCCCATCAAAGAAAAGTTTCCAACCTGGCTTTTCATCTTGCTCAACCTCGTCGATATGCACACCTCTTCATCAAGAAAGTAAGTCCTCAATGGCTCATACTCTTCATCCACCGGGTTCTCGGCCAAATGATCGGCCAAGGCTTGGGCTTTCATCGCAGTCCGAGTCACATAGACGATGTCAATCTCTGTGAGCAAAATGGCCACTTCGCAAGTCTTCCTGTGGGAATAGGCTTCTGAAAGATATACTTTAGAGGATCCATGCGATAAATGAGATAAGTAGTGTAGGACGGCAGATAATGCTTCAACTTTTGTGCCACCCAAGTTAAGGCGCAACACGTCCTTCCAAGGAGAGTATACTTGACCTCATAAGAAGTGAACTTCTTGCTGAGATAATAAATAGCCTGCTCCTTCTTGCCAGTGATAGCATGTTGGCCTAACACACAACCAAACGAATTATCCAGGACTGTCAAATAAAGAATCAAAGGCCTCCCGTGTTCTGGCGGGACTAGCACATGTGGGTTTGACAGGTACCTCTTGATCTTGTCGAATGCTTCCTGACACTCATCAGTCCATTTGACCGCGGCATCCTTCTTGAGCAACTTAAGTATGGGCTCACAAGTTGTCATGAGTTGAGCGAAAGACCTGCTGATGTAGTTTAACCGCCTGAGAAAACTCATCACCTTAGTCTTGTTCTTTGGCAGTGGCAATTCCTGAATAGCCTTAATCTTCGACGGATCTGACTCGATACCTCGCCGACTGACAATGAACCCCAACAGCTTCCTAGATGGGACACCAAATGAACACTTCGCAAAGTTGAGCTTAAGATTGTACTTACGGAGCCTCTGGAAAAACTTTCTCAAGTCTCCGACATGGTCTGACTGCTTCCTGGACTTTATGATCACATCACCTACGTAGACCTCAATCTCCTTGTGTATCATGTCATGAAATATGGTAGTCATTGCCCTCATGTAAGTCGCCCAACATTTTTCAATCCAAATGGCATTACCCGGTAGCAATATGTTCCCCGCGGCGTGATGAATGCTGTCTTTTCTGCATCTTCCTCATCCATTAAGATCTGGTGATATCCCGCATAGCAATCCACAAAAGACCTGATCTCATGCTTGGCACAATTACCAATCAAAATGTGGATATTTGGCAATGGGAAGTTATCCTTCGGACTTGCTTTGTTGAGATCACGGTAATCAACACATACCCTGGTCATACTATCCTTCTTTGGCACATGCACAACATTAGCTAACCAAGTGGGATACCGCGTGACTCGAATGACCTTCGCATCAAGCTGCTTTGTGACTTCTTCTTTGATCTTCACACTCATGTCAGTCTTGAACTTCCTTAACTTCTGCTTGACGGGAGGGAATGCTGGATCAGTTGGCAATTTGTGAACTACCAAGTTAGTACTCAAACCCGGCATGTCATCATACGACCATGCAAAAATATCTTTATATTCAAACATTGCTTTGATTATTTCTTCCTTGATTTGCGGTTCCAGGTGTACACTTATCTTGGTTTCTTTGACATTATCTGGATCTCCTAAGTTGATTGCTTCAGTTTCATTAAAATTAGGCTTGGGTTTCTCTTCAAAATGATTTAGTTCTTTACTAATTTCCTCAAATGCCTCCTCTTCATCACATTCTGTTTCATCAACGCACTCTACTTCTTGGATTATTATTTCAGAATTAGATTGGCTTTTAAGACTTGGCCGAAAATTTCTCATGCATGTCATGTCATTGAAACCAGCATAAAAAGAACTGTACAAAGAAAAAAACAAAAATGACACTATCAGGAGTAATGGAAAAGGGAAATTGAATTTCATTTAAAATAAAGGATATAAGGGTTTGTACATCAAAATAAGCGAAAGTAAAAATCTGGATTACAACCCTGGAATAACCCAGATAACAGAAAGGAAAACAAAGCAAACTACAAAAACTCCTTCTGAGTAGGGAGAGGAGTAGCTTTCCAATTGTTAAGCTTCACTTTTGGCCCGACGAACTGCACATCCTCTTTGCTGGAGCCTTCCCCAATTTCCACCATGTTCACCTCATCAAATAAAATCTGGAACCTTTCATTTAGTTCTTCATCAATGTCGACCACAGGCTTTAGGACTGATGACACTGGGCGCTTCACGACCCCTGGCTTGACGAAGGACCTGGAGAGGCATGGGATAGGCTTCGGGAGTGACCATGCCTTCTATATCAACCTTTTAGCCCTTTTCACATCTTCCCCCGTGGGCTTGAATCCTAGACCAAACGTACCCATATTTTCAGGTAGAGACACTAACTGCACGATACTTTGTAAAGATGCGCCCAGACCTTTGCTCGGCACAAAACCATTCTTCAGCATTTCAGATTTCACCATGACGGATGCGGAGGCTAACTTTGGACCTGGAATACACTCCCCTTCCAGAATCTTCTCGACTGGCACTGTGTCGGAGACTTGGTAGACCCAGGGCCGCTTATCATCTTCGGCTTCAATAAACGGGACAGAGGTATCATTGTAAGCACACAAGTTCTCATCACCATGCACGACGATCTCCTATCTGTCCCACTCGAACTTTACCATCTAGTGCAGGGAAGAAGGGACTGCTTTGGCAACATGTATCCAGGGCCTGTCCAACAGCAAATTATAGGAGACGGCAACATCTAGCACCTGGAACTCCATGGTAAATTCAACTGGTCCTATCGTCAGTTCGAGCACGATATCGCCAACAGAATCTTTTCCTCCTCCATCGAAACCTCGGACACATATACTGTTCTTGAGGATCCTTTCAGTATCAATGTTCAACTTGTGCAGAGTGGAGAGAGGGCAAATGTTTGCACTGGAGCCATTGTCAACTAGCACCCTTGTGACCACAGAATCTTCGCATTTCACTGTGAGATAAAGAGCCCGATTGTGTTCCGTACCCTCCAAAGGCAACTCATCATCCGAGAAGGTGATCTGTTTGTCTCGAATATCTTGTTGGCCATCTTCTCCAAATGGTTCACTGTGATCTTGTCAGGGACATGAGATTCATTAAGAATTTTCATGAGGGCCCAGCGGTGCTCGTCCGAATGTATCAGCAATGATAGAAGAGAAATCTGAGCGGCTGTCTTCCTCAACTGTTCTACGATGGAGTAATCCTGCACCTTCATTTTTCTCAAAAATTCTTCTGCCTCCTCTTCGGTGACTGGCTTCTTCGCTAGAATGGGATTATCTTTGAGTGGCTTAGCTTTCCTTAATTCCTCTAGGGTAAAGCATCTCCCCGAACGAGTCAACCCCCAGGTTTCATTGACTTCCTCTTCCACTTCTTTTCCTTTATAGGTTACTATCACTTGCTTGTAATTCCATGGAACAGCCTTGGTGTTATTTATTGGCAGTTGAGTCACAAGCTTAATAATAATAGGGTCGGTGCGGGCCCCTTCTACGATTATGACAGGCTTACCTGCTGCCCCCGGCACTACCACCTTCGGCTTTGCTTCAACCTCCTCTGGGGACCCTTTCACAACAAATACAGGCGGTTTAACATTGGGCGGGCTTAGCTTGTCCATCAGCCCTTCAACTGTCGGGGATGTTGCATTTGTAACAACTGGAGTTTTCACTGAACTACTTTCACTGGCACGGATCATCATGACAGACTTCGAAGGCTTTTCGGGCTCCCCATCCTTATACACTATCTCAATCATGTGTGGTTCAGCATGGGCTGGCAATGGATTTTGATTGATGTTTGGAGTTTTCGTGCTCTGGACCATAATTTGGTTTGTGTCGATGAGCTCCTGGATGGCGTTTTTCAAATGCCAACACTTTTCCGTGTCGTGCCCCGGAGCATCAGAACAATATGCACATCTGAGGGAATAATCCAAGTTCTTCGGAGGGGGATTTGGTAATTTCGACTCAATTGGCCTCAGAACATCCAACTGCCTCAACCTCTAAAACAAACTGGTTTAAGACTCCCCAAGCAGGGTGAAAGTTTTCTTTCGCTGCTGCCTTTCATTTCGGTACTCTGGCCTGGGTCGAAAGCTTGGACCAGTAGGGTTTCGGTATGTTTGTGGAGGGGTATAAGGATTTTGTGGAGCTGGTGCATGCCATTGCTGGTAAGGAGGGGGTTGAGCATATGACTATGCGTGGTGGACGTGGTATTGGGGTGATCTGACAGAATATTGAGGGTTTTGTGGTGGGTAGTAGTGTTGGGGTAGATTATATGGGGTTTGGGTGTAGGTTTGAGGTTGGGATCGAGGCTGGGTGTACTTGTGTGATGAACCCCTTGGGCCATGCCACGATCCTGAGGCGACCATAGTAACATCTTCTTTCTTCTTCTTCCCTAACACACCTCCGGTGCCATTCTGGATTGCTTGTGTAGTTGCTTTGATGTCGGAATAACTCATGATCTTGCTTGATTTGAGCCCTTCCTCTACCATTCCTCCCATCTTCACCACTTCATCGAAAGACTTACCTTTGGCCGAGATCAGATGACCAAAGTAAGTATGCTCCAAGGCCTGAAGAAAATACTCTACCATTTCAGCTTCCTCCATTGGAGAGTTGACTCGTGCTGCCTGTTCTCTCCACCGGAAACCATACTCCCTGAAGCTCTTACTAGGATTTTTCTCTATCTTAGTCAAGGATCGATCTGGAACAATCTCCATGTTGTACTGGAAATGCCGAGTGAAAGCCTGAGCAAAGTCGTTCCAGGTGTACCACCTGCTGTTGTCCTGGCGGTTGTACCACTCTAACGCTGCACCACTCAAACTTTGACTAAAATATGCCATTAACAATTCAT
>NW_017675768.1:0-49238 GCF_001879085.1 Nicotiana attenuata
AACCTGTGCTAGACAAACTTTGAAGAAACGACAGAAATCGAGAATTACTGGGTCAATAGCTAGGTTTAAACCCAAGAGTAAAAGGGTATGTGTAAACGAAAGAGAATCCAGTCATATATGAAGTAATCCTCTGATTTGGATTGGGGATTACAATGGGAAAATCATTACTCCAGTAACAATCTTTGCGAACTATGGGAGCTAAAATCTCTGTAATCATAGTGGGATAAACATCAACTCGATCTAAACCAGAAATTTGGGTCTGAGGTGATTGTCTATCATGCTGAAAAGATAAATCGTTAGGAACTATTTCTTCTACCAAAGGTTCCTGTATTGGTTCAGAGGCCTCCTTGCTCTTAGAAGATGATTTTTGAGAAAAAGAACCTCTAGTTCTAGAGGAAGAACCAGGGCTAGGAGAAGGCATGGCAGAACCACCACCACGAGAGGATCCTAAACTACGAAGTCTCCCACCTCTTCTATGTCTGACAGGAGCATTGGGAAAATTGTCTAAGATAGGAACTCTCTTAGGGTTAGGGTTCGAAGAAGACATGATGAAGAAGAGAAAGAAGTAAACAGAGATTCGCACAATTCGAGCGTTCAAGGAAAAAATTTTGTGTGGTAAAAGGTGAAAGGAAAAATTGAATTTATACTGATGGGCGACTGTGGTAAAAATTTGTGGAAGAAGGGTTAAGTTTATATAAAAGTGACCGTCAAAGATTAAAAAGTGTAATGATGGAAAGCCTATAATAAAGGCAACTATCACTTCGTGAATGGAGGAGTTGAAGAAGCCTTGGAAAAAGGCTGCAAAAATTGCAAAGCTAATGAGAGGGTGACACGTATGCAATGCATTAAATAGAAAAGACAACTGAAGCGTTAGTACTGTCATAGCATTGATTATGGCAAAAATTCCCTTTTTAATGAAAGATCCACTTCCCAAATATTTAATTGATAAATAAATGGAAAGTGGAGGGACTATCTGTATTGGGAAAAATTAAATTTAAATATTGAAGGTGACGTGTCATGACACGTGGACCGGTCAAATAGTCAAAACGTGGTAATCAGTTAGAAGACACGAGCAACAACAGACGCGGGAGAGAAGATACTTAAAGGCACGAACTATTATTCAAATGAAACGAGACTCGTACCTATTCGAGTCATTTAAAGTTCGAAGATCAGAAGAAATTGGAGACATGAATCTGATAGCGAAAAAGAGTCCAAATTCAACATTAAATGCCAAATACGTTAGAGAATTTGTATTTAATATGAATGATTGAGTAACGTTTCCTTCAATATCATTTATTGCTCGTAATTGCCTCATTAAAGCAAAGGCATTACACTTTCTCTTAAAAATTAACTATAAAAAGAGGAAGTCACAACATCTGTAGGGCACATGAAAAACACTACTGGAATATACTTTGTTTTATTTGCTTTCTGATTATATCATTCAAAATTTCTTTCTTATACACTTTTCCGATTATCAGTAACCCGAGTTCTTCTAAATTCAAACTTTGACCTAAAATCTAATTTTTGGTTAAACATAATTGTTGTACTCTTGCAACTCGTTGGGTTGTGTGTTTTCATCGTATTATATTGTATTATTGCTTTTAATATAACGGATGTGTGTTTTCATTGTATTCTATTGTATTGTATTTTATATAAAATATATAACATTTGCTTTCATTGTTTCTTTATATTTATTGTATTGTATTATTAAATTCATTATTTCGCGAATCATAAAAACCTCATTTATTTAACTAATTTGGTATGTTGGGATTATTATATTATTTTCTTTACCATTCTGCCATTTACTATTGGCCCATAAGAGGGATATATATTTTCCAGGTCTGATCTTCTTCCCTTTTTAAATGTTATCTTTGCTCTCACGCGAATTTACAGACTAGTTTTTCATTTTCTTTTAAGTTTAATAGATTTGTGGGGTATGCTCTAGAATTTGTACGTTATATTGAATTTTCGGTGATAATTATTTTATTTGTTGATAAATTCAATATATATAAAGCACTCAAGTTCCCTTCCCGGAACCTTGAATGGGGATCTATATTATAGTATTCTTAAAAGCACAAATATTCTTAGCAAAATGTTATACGCTTTTTTATCGTTAAAAATAAAATTCACTCTGAAAAAAATTATCATTTGATTAATTTTTTAATATTTCAGAACAGTTATTTAGTTAATTTCCTAATATTTAGGGTTAGTATTTAATTATTTTTTAAATATTAAGTTCTTAATTTATAACTCCTAAGTTTAAGGAAAATTCTCAATATTCCAAATTTTATGTTACGTAGAGTTGGGATTAATATTTAATATTTAAGTAAAATTCTCTATACGTGAATCATTGCCGTCAAATATATGGCTTTAAATTTACATAACAATAATTTTACGGACAAAGATGGAAAGAAGTTCAATGCAATAAGGAAAGAATAAAGTACATCCAACATGGAGTCATATGGATCTTAATTGACTTGCAAGTCCTAAATATAAGGCAAAATTTTCAATATTCCAAATTTTTTATTACTTAGAGTTAGAATATGAAAGGTATTCTAAGGACAAGTTTTTATAAGCGGAAATATTAATTGATTTTAAAGTTCTTAATATTAAGACTTCCCATATGATTTAAAATAACAAAATACTTATAATCAAAATTTTAGTTGATTTCACATAAATAAATATGTCATTTAATTATTTTCTAATATTTAGGATTATGAAATCAACTAAAACTTATGTTCAATATATATATATATATCTGTTGGATTTTGCTCTGGCAATAGTAATTTATTCGTTTTTAATTTATCGAAGAAATTTATACAGTCTTTCTTATTAGTTAAAAAAGAAGAAGAATAATTTATATTTTGATCGCGAGAAAAAAAAAACTTCTATTAGTTAATTGACCACGTTTATGTCGTTTTGAATGAACCTGAAGATAACGAGAAAATAATGAATGAACTTGAAAATTGCTTCTTATAAAAAACAAAAAAATAAAACTCTTAAAATTTTTAAAGGCTATATGTTCTTGATAAAACTGAAAAGGGAAAAAACATATTTGGACAATATGTAAGAAAATTTTACTAAATTCTAGTAGCAGTTAGCAATTAACAAATATGGCAGCTTATTAACTACATTTACCAATAATGCTGGATCAATCCCATTAAAATAGAGATTAGTAATTAATGGTAATCCACATAACTTTTGCCCATTTAATGCCTTGTACCTCAAAACCCTCATTTTCTCCTCTTTTTTGAATACTTGTACATTTATAAATTTTCCCCACCCTAAATCCTTTCCTTTTGCGTCTATTCAATCCAGCTTTTATCTTCAATTTATTCCTTATTTCATTCCTCCTTCAAGTAACTAATTTTACCTCTATTTTTATACTTATACGTAGTATATGAAATTAATTATTCATTGTGTTGTATAATTACTAAAAACATGATGAATAATGATGGTATATATGAATATATTACTAATATATCTTAATGGTATGTATAGATTATATTATACTTGTGGATAACTATCATATACTACGTATTTTAATGGTATACACATATTATATCATTCTTTGAGAAAATACATTATGAAGCTTATAATATAATATTATTGGTATAGTATTTGTATTATTTGGCTATACATAGTATATAATTCCTTTAACATATAGTTGTTTATTGCATGAACATATATGATGTATATTCAGAATATATTTATTGAATTATTTTATATATTCAGTGTATATATACCTCATATATACTACCTCAAGGATAAACCACTGCCACCACAACACCATCATACACAGCCTTCACCACTGTACCAGTCAATCTTCAAAAACACCATTCAACACATCATTTTTTTAAGGAGAAGAAACAAGATGGAAGCAAAATGAAGAATAAAAGGAAAAAAACGAGAAACATAAAAAATCAACTTCAATAGCCACTAATATTTAAAATAGCTTTCCATTTGGTCAAAACATGTATTGACAAAGAATAAATAACGATCAAGATCTACTGTTCCACAATAATAGTGTTTCCATATGCTACCAGAAAAATGATACTGATTTCTGATTGGTAACAACATAGCAGTCAAGCGGTAGAAAGATTAATGGAGATGTGGCTTAGGGTTGCAAGAAGAGAGATAAGAAATTAGGTTGAGGGTTGATAAATGTGGTGATAAGAAAAAAATTGAACCCGTGATTTGTGCAGTTAATTTATTACTTTGAAACATAATTTTTGTATTAAGCTAATAATGTAAAAAAAAAGTGCATGGGATGAACTAGAAGTGATTCTATTTTTCTTAAAATGATGTGGTGCAGTGGATGGGACTGCTCCTCCCTTAACCAGAGGTCTCGGGTTCGAGCCCTGGGTATGGAAAAATCCTTAGTAGGGAGCGCTTCCCCCCGAATGGGGCCCTACGCAGCGCGAATCCGGATATAGTCGGGCTCCAATGCGGAACCGGACACCGAGCGGGAAACCAAAAAAAAAAAATTAATTTTAAGAAAAGGATCAAGCATGTAAAAAACTCAACTGAAAAAAGGCATGATAAGTTGTAAAATTTAGATGATCAAATTATAGAACCAAAACTAAGTTTAGTTCAAAATACTGAATTATGATTGAGGAATTCTATGAGGTAGAGTTTCTTCCTTTATTGAGTTAGCTATATATGATCAACAGTCATCAATTCATGAGTTGAAATTGTAATCCTATATAATTTTTAATATAATATTAACGAGATTCCTCTTAAAAAAATTACCCACGAGATGGAACGCGCGCGTATCCTAAGACTAGTATTGTAATATACAATATAGTCACCAAACAAGAAATTTTTGTTTAAATCACGATAAGTAATTTTTATAAAATCACGACAAACGATATAATCTCTCCAAATGTTGTAGTATCATATAATACAGTTAAACGATACTTTATAAGATGATGAGAAACAATATTCATAACAGTGTTTGATTCATTGCTTGATATAAACGAGGTGCATTTGAATATTGGGCCAAGGCCAGAATGGACTTCCGTGTATCCTAACTTGGGCCGGAGGTCCAGCCCGTTTCTGCTTTAATATTTGTACCAGATAGTACAAAGCATTAACAAAATCGTGGATCTGTCTGGAATCAAATCTACCAAATATTCTAAAAAACTTTGTTGGTAGTGCTATAATAATGTATATCCATTCGTGTGGATGGACATTAGATATATTAAAGAGACTACACGTACAATTTCATAACAAAACCAGCAGAGACAGGTTGGGCCATTGAAATGGAATAATCCAAAAAATGGGAGAATTTAAATGTACTTTTGCCGGCCCATTAAACAATACACTATTCGCTCTTTTCTGTTTCATGTTTGGAGGTCAACTAAAGTTGATCTACTTTTTTTCCTTTATATCTTATAGCTTTTTTGTATGATACGTGCTTGAAACAGTGTGGTCACGCGTGTATATTGTGATTTATGAATGAAACAAGCTGGGAGAGACGAATAATACAGTTGGAAAATAAGAAAAATTTTGCTATATTATTTTAAGGGAATCTTACAGAAATGTCTCAAATTTACCAACCTCTAGCCATTAATTATAGACTTACCAAAACTAGCCAAGCACATATAAAAATTGAAAACCCAAAGAAATAAGGTTCTTTCTCTCCAAGAATCACACATAAAGATCTCCTTCCATATTTTTAAGCGTGATTAGCAACATTAGATGCAAGACTGAAAGGAAAATTTTAATGGATGGGGTAGCAAATAAAGTGAAGAAAGCCAAAAACATATATATAAAAGATTCCAAAAATCAAAATAAACAATGACTTTTTTCAATGGGTATGGTCGAGATTCATTGAAAACATATAGATGAGTCAATATACAAAATTTGAGGAAGATTGGAGGTGATTTGGTATCAAAATTCGTAGTTAAA
The DNA here is from genome assembly GCF_001879085.1 of Nicotiana attenuata. Classification (NCBI taxonomy): domain Eukaryota; kingdom Viridiplantae; phylum Streptophyta; class Magnoliopsida; order Solanales; family Solanaceae; genus Nicotiana; species Nicotiana attenuata. Next base: position 5,914 of record NW_017675768.1, read on the forward strand.
ATCGAGTTCAAAAAATTCTTCTGCGACACATGTATCAAACATGTATCACACATGTATCTCACACACAGATATACATGAATATACATGTGATACACATTTGATACAAATATGATACATATGTGATACACCTATCACTTTTTCATGTTCATCTTCTACTTTGAATTTTCAATTCAAACCACCTCAAAACTCCACTAAATTATCCCAAAACTGAGATTCAAGCTCCTTAAGATGTACCCAATCTATCCTAATACAACCCACTCAAAAGAAAGCAAAAATTTGACTTTTTTTTGGGTACAAATAGCTAATTGGCTAATATTAGCAATATTTTATGAATTGGCCAATTTTTGTAATAAGCTACATATAAATGGAGATGGCTGGTGTTTTCCCTTATTTTAATTCCTTGGACCGACATTTGGGGGAGGGAGGTGCATTGCATGCATGGGTGTACTGGGGTTCGGTTAAATCTGGATTTGCATCGCAAAGTCTCACATTGGGGGTAAAATGCTCTCTAACAAAGGCAACTCTATACCTAGCGCTTGAGCCCGAAATCTCTGATTTCACACCAAAAAGTACCCATGGAGGGGTGAAGCGGCTCCCTAATAAAGCGACCCCCCCCCCCCCCCCAAACAAAAGATTTAGTACACCATTTCTTCTATCAAAATATTTAATTTGTAATTAAGATCTTTATGATCTTAAAATAGTTTCAGTATTAATTAATTAATATGCATGTGACTAGGAGGTCACGAGTTCAAGTCGTGAAAACAGCCTTTTGGAGAAATGATTGTCAAGAGATTATAATTTGAATTCTACTGGTGACTCTTAGGATATTGCAGTTCAGTTGGATTCTCTTCATAGTTAATACTTATATAACTATATTAAAAAGAAGACAAAAAGAAAAAAAGTTGTGTAGCTCGATCATTTGAGCCGATCTTAAGCGGGCGCCCCGTCAAAGTGAAATGGAAGTCATCAACCTAGAATATATACATTGTTATTACGTAATGCAAAACAGTCCAACAATATTAATATTACTTGTGCATTAGTTGTAGATTGTCATATCCATCTGTACTTTATTAAGACATCTCACCTCTAGCTTCTTATACCAGTCTAGTCTAATTCATGAACATAAAAACAAATAAATAAATAAATAAATAAATAACTAGGAGTAGATAAATAAATGAATAAAAACACCACCTTTCACCATCTCAGCTCTTTACCCTAATGTTGAAATGACCAATACTGCTGACTATCCCTTGGTTTATATAAGCTTAAATTACGCAAATCATTAATTTAAATAAAAATCCCTATATTAAGGGTTTGGACTTTGAATAACTGCCTGATGTTCAAACAACACCTTAACGTAAAACATAATATTAGTGAATTTGATATGATATTTAATGAACTATTTTTTGAAAATGAAGTTCCCTAATTTTGTCTCTTAATCATTAGGCACTCTCAATTTTCCCTAACAATTCTTTTTTCTTGTCGGTGACCCGTCAAAACTTCTATATATTTCAAAACTTAGTCTTCTCTACTCTTTGAAGATTATTCACGAGCTGCACTTTACGCGTTTTATTTAATATATACTTACGTAACTGACATATTTGGAATTATTAAACTTCAGTCATTTAATAAATCCTTGTTTTGTTAAAGCGTGTGTATTGTTGATTATTTTTACAAAGTGGTTAATAGGGGAAATATCAGAACTCTAACCGGTTTACAGTGACCAGAAAATATTCGAGATTTAAACTCAGTAATAATATAATTTATGTGATATCTTAACTGTTGGATGGACTTTTTTTAGAATATAACATTCATACATACCAAATGGTGAATAAATTAATTATGGAAAATAAAAGGGCAACTGGTGGCATCTGATTAAATACAATCTACATATACGTAATGTGGGGTTCAATCTTGTTTCATTTTCTTATTCAACACTATATCTAGAACAAAACTTAAGAAGATGGGAAATAAAATTCTTGTAGAATGTATGCACACGTGCGATGGACCCACGTGCAAGTTCTTTGTCGGCTTTGACCAGTTCTGGTATCGACATAAGTCTGCATCATTCTCCAACACATATCTATTTTTTTTTCTCCTAAACTAAATTGCCTAAATTTAAACCTTCAAAATCCTATTAAGAAACACCAAAACTTCTATCTACGTAACCTTAAGGAAACATGTTGGGCCAAGTCCATGTTCTGTATATTACCTTCCTATATACTATTTGAAACCTTCTTATCCTCTCTATTCAAGTTTCAATTTAATTATATGGTCATATACAATTTACCAATTATGTACAAATAAGTTTTAAATGAGTATCCCTTTATACTAGGAATTGAATAAGAAATATCAAGTATTTCCTTATCAATTTATACTTGTCCCCCCCCCCCCCCCCCTCCCTCTCTCTTCGTCTCTCTACTAGATCTCCTTCTCTATTTTTCTCCCCAATTTTTCTTCATTTGATGTTCTCTGTTTTTTATGCTTTCTTGTTGTATATAGTTTTAATGGAATTCATCAATGGATTTCAATCGCTTTAACATAGCAATTTCCTTTCATGTTGCACAATTGGTGTTCAAATTAAAATTGTCAATCAATAAATTTTGAAGGTGTTTGACTCTCCACCATTGACAGCCATTAAAAAGCTTTGAAATCGAATTTGGATTTTCAAAAACCATTATTTGTTTGGATTGGGTGTTGTTGCAAACAATTGTTTGGAGTTTATATCTCAATTTTGAGGGTGTTTTGGTGAAGATTAGACTTGATTTTCGCTGAATTTCAGATTGAAACTCGAAGAAGAAGAAGAATAAGAAGAAGAAGAAGAAGAAGAAGACGACGACATGACATACAATATACTTATGAAACTGTAGTAAAGTTGTAGTAAAATTGTAGGTAAATTGTATTATGTTTTAGCTATATATATATTTATTTATTTATTTGAATGTTGTATGAATGTTGAAAAATAGTTGTATGATAATAAAATCTTGTTGCCTCCCCATGTATAATTTGAGAAACTAGTAATATTTGACATAACAACACCTCTTGGCATTTAACTCTAATATTCACACAACTAAGCATCACGAAATTCTTCTTTAGCAAATGTCTTTCAACAAATAATATTTATCCGATTATGCTATCAGCTTAACAGAATTGATTTCCTTAAACATGCATTACTTTTCGTAACGCGGAGGAAATCAATACTACATCATAAGCACCGAAAGCCTGCAGGTCTATCACGTAACCAACTTGAAAATATGGCTCCTTATTACTTAAAAAAATGGCAATACTCAGTACAAGTACTGAGAATTGGCACAGAGACATTTTGATTATCAATATTTTTGACAATTATAGTCACAAGTTATTTGGTCAAATTACATAATCAAATTTTACCCTCAATGAAATTATAGTCAATTGCGACTTGGAATGTAATATTGAATTAGTCACATTGCATTTGATTTTGTAATATTGAATTACAACTAACTATACATTATACACTTATTTACAACTAATCTAAAACTTATCTACAACTTTCATATATTATATTTACCCAGTTAAATACAAATACAATATCATACAACTTAAATATAATTTTTATACAATATGTCTTTTGTATATTTTGTATCTAATTTGTATATATTTTGTNCTGAGCTCTAAAGTTTTTAGAGCACAACGAATTGGAACAGAGAGATGATAAATTTGTATGGTACAACTACATACAAATTAAAAAATAAATTTCGTAAAAATTTAATACAAATTTGATACATCTACAACATCATATAAACTAAAAATAAATTTTATATAACTAATTATATAATATACAACTTATTTATAACTTATCAATAACTTTCGTACATACTAAAAATAAATTTCATACAACTAACTATACAGTATACACTTATTTATAACTAATCTACAACTTATCTTCAACTTTCATACATTATTTCTACCCAGTTAAATACAACTACAATATCATACAACTTAAATATAATTTTTATACAATATGTCTTTTGTATATTTTGTATCTAATTTGTATATATTTTGTGTGTGGTGTGTGCTTCTTCCTCTGTAAAATTCTAATCAGAACTTACTCTTTTAATACAATTTTGATACATATCAACAAATTTATGTAAAAAAATAATATTGATAACTTAAATACAAATTTTATACAACGATTCATACATTATGCAACTATTTTCAACTTTCATACAATATTAAAATCAAAAAAATATAACTACAACAGAATACAGTTTACCTACAACTTTACTACAATTTCTTCTTCTTCTTCTTCTTCTTCTTCTTCTTCTTCAATCTGAAATTCAGCCAAAATCAAGTATAATCTTCACCAAAAAACCCTCAAAATTGAGATATGAACTCCAAACAATATTCTCAATTATTTGCAACAACACCCAATCCGAACAAATAATGATTTTTGAAAATTCAAATTCGAATTCAAAGCTTTATGATAGATTAGTGTTCGAATCTTCAATTCCTACGACTTGAAAGTTACTTCAATAGGTTGATTGGCAGAAGACAACTTTTAGGCTTACCTTATTGAGAGAGAAAGACGGCGAGAGAGAAATATGAAGAAAGAAAGAAAAATTGATGAGAGATGTGGCAGTGAGGAAAGAGGAGATGAGAGAAAAAAGATAAAGAATATAACTAAATCCCCTAATTCAAGGCACTAATAATGGATTGTATATAATTTGTAAGTAATCCTTACTTAAGGTGGGTAATATACAAAATTAGGACAATTTTAGTAAATAAGTTTCAAATATTGTATAGGAAGGTACGAGAGGTGCAGTGGCCTATATTCTTGTGGGTCATATATAAAATAGAGATCTTTATACAAATAGCCAATCAAATTTACTGTTCACATCTTTTAGTTGGTATATATAGATTACATACTAATTAAATATTATTATATTCATATCATAAATAAATTATATATTTGCCGGCTATTTTTAATTTAAGCGGTTGCGTGAATGACTATTTAAGTTAATCCTTCTATACAATATCACAATCATGTTCTATCTGATTTAAACAAAATGCAGTATAACTCAATATGATCTTTTAAAAATTACTCTAGATGAACCCTTTCTAAATTATTGTTTATTTGACCTCGTTAAGAATTGGGAAAATAGCTCGTGTCAGAATTTTAAAAAACGCTAATCAAGATTTTGAGCACTCGCCATAATTTTGAAGCACCAGAAATTATGGCGATCACCAAAATTTTAAGTCACAATGCTGAAAAATTCTTCTGATCCGTCAGAACTTGTGGCAAAATCCTGACGATCACCATAACTGTTGCGTGCTTTAAAATGCTGTCTGTGTGCTCTAAGATTCCGACAATCGATAAATACCCTGCCGAGCGACCTTTAAAATTTTGCCATAGAGTTTTTTTCCCCAAATTCCTTTTACCGTCATAAAAAAATCAATAATGACACCGAAATATTCTATTTCTGTCATTCTCCCTATTATCTTTGATGAGTGTTGATATTCGGCTAAAAAGTATATGTATTTATATGCATGTCTCCTCACATTTTACTCGAATCTTATGTATTTTCATGTATATTATGATGAATTAAACTAAATTTGGTATTGTTATGTGTAGGAATTAACCGGGAGCGAAGTGGAATGAAAAGGCAAAAGATTGAGCAAAAGAAGACGGAAAAGGGCAAAGGCAAGTCCAGCGCCTAGACCAGCGTTAGGTGCTATCTGTGGCGCCGGAGTCAGACGCGATTTTTTGGAGAAGGCAGACCAGCGCAGGACTGGTGCGATGCACTTCCCTAGACGCTAAGCTCGAAAGTTCTCCTATATCGCTCTGGATTTGGTTTTTTCGACCGTACGTGATCCCAACTCGTATAAAAAGAGTTCTAAACCTAATTTGGGGGGGGGGGGATGTCACTTTGAAGGAGTATTCACATCGGGAGCACGTTGGAGCAAGCTTTCAACTAGTTTTCTTCTCTTCTTACTTTAATCTTATAGTTTATTAGTTCTAGGGTTGTGGGTGCTACATTAACGTTGTAGTTTGAAGCTTAAATTATTTTTATAATTTTATTATATTGATTTATTTATTCAATCTTGTGCTTAATTATTTGATTGCTTGATGTCACGACCCAATCTACCATGTCGTGATGGCGCCTATCGTGGTACTAGGCAAGCCGACTCTTTACCAAAAAAAACAACACGATATTTCAATTTAAAGATAACTTCAAGCTGTTCAATAATAAATCTCCATAAAGAAATTTTAAATAACGAAAGTGCGGAAAGAAAAGCCCGATATCGGGGTGTCACTAGTCATGAGCATCTACTACGATCTGTACAAAAATACTGAGACTAACACAGTCTGGAAATGTAACTACAAACAACTATAGGAAGATAGGAGGGAGAAGAGCAGGGCTGCGATCGCCAACAGCTACCTTGCTAACTCCGAGAAGATCTACAGCTGGAATAGTCAACAGCCGCTATCGGTCCTGATACGCTTGGATCTGCACACAAGGTGCAGACAGTAAGTATAAAGGCTGAGAAGTAGTGACGAGCAACAAGGCATTTAAAGTTCACATCATGAAATCTCAGTAAAATACAACAGGCTTTTAAAAATCAGGGTTTGAATCAAATTATTTCGTTTAAACTCAATTCCGGTAAAATTATTTGAAGATAGTTTTCAACAGTTCTCAAACAGAGGCTCAATGCAACAGTAAGCAAGATGATGAAATCATAAACAACCCCTCGGACAAAACATCACTCATATACAGCCCCTCGGGCAAACCTTGCAGTCACTCGTATACAGCCCCTCGGGCATACCTCACCATCACTCATGCCTCCCAGTCACTCAGCACTCGGCACTCGTACTCAGTAGGTACCTGCGCTCACTGGGGGTGTGCAAACTCCGGAGGGGCTCCTTCAGCCCAAGCGCTATAACAAGCCAACTCGTGGCATAAATCAATTAGGCCCTCGGCCTCACTCAATCATGAATCAGTAAAACATGCTGCAGCGTGCAGCCCGATCCCATAAATATCCTCACAAATCAGGCCCTCGGACTCAGTCAGTCATAAACCTCTCAAGCCGCTCGGGCTCCCAGTAAAAACAGGGTACTCAGCCCAAAACAACATTTATATGCATCAAAACAGAGTAACAAATACTGAGTTATGAAATCAACAAGTATAACATGACCGGGTATAGATTTTCAATCGAAACAGTGAGAGGATAGTAAGAAAAAGCCCCTAAGGGTCCAAACAGCTCTAGCAGTAGGCATAAACATGGCATTCAGCCCAATTTACAGAAACTCTTTCTTAAACACACAAGTATCATATAGTTTAAACCAAATACGCAACTTTATAGTTGCTACAAGATGAACCAAGTCACAATCCCCAATGGTTCACGCCCACACGCCGGTCACCTAGCATGTGCGTCACCTCAAAATAGTAAAAAGATATGAAATCCGGCGTTTCATACCCACAGGACTAGATTTACTATCGTTACTTACCTCAAACCGGTCAAATCTCTACTCCGCGATGCTCTTTCCCATCGACTCGGCCTCCAATCGCTCCGAATCTATTCACAACCAGAACAATGCCATCAACATGTGCTAATGGAATGAATTCCACAAGAAAAACTATCAAATTAGACACAAATCCCGAAATCCACTCAAACCCGGCCCCCGGGCCCACGTCTCGAAACCCGACGAAAGTTAGAAAACTAGAAAGCCCTTTCGCTCACGAGTCCATACACACGAAGTTTATCAAAATCCGACTCCATTTGACCCCTCAAATCCTCAAATCAAACTCTTCAAAATCCCAAGCCCTAACCCCTCATTTTCACCCCTAATCTTCACTAATTACATGATTAAACAACAGAAAATTACCACATATACAAGTATTAGGGCTCAAGCAACTTACCTCACTGATAATCCCTTGAATCCCTCTTCAAAATCACCCCAAAAGCTCCAAACCCGTCTTCAAAAATGGTGGAAATGAGCAAAATTCGCGAAGGGTTCAATTTATACCTTTTGCCCAGGCCTTTCTGCACCTACGGCCTAAATTGCGCACCTGTGGTGCCACTTCTGCGCCAAAAAGTCCGCATCTACGGAAGTCAATTGAGTCTCCAATACCGCACCTGCGCCCCAGGTCTCGCACCTACGGGCTCGCAGATGCGACAAATCCTCCACATCTGCGACTCCCCTCCTGGCCCTCCATTTCCGCATCTGCGGCTACCCCACCGCACCTGCCACCTCGCACCTGCGGTTCCCACTTTGCAGGTCAGTTAACACAGAACCAGCAGCTTCAGCTGCACTTCCCAAGTTCCAAACTCTCCGTTAACCATCCGAAATCATCACGAGCCCCTCGGGACTTCAATCAAACATACCAACAAGTCACATATCAACATACGAACTTAGTCGAACCTTCAGAACACTCAAAACAACATCAAAACACCAAATTACCCTCATATTCAAGCCTAAGAACTTCTAAACTTCCAAATTCCGCAAACGACGCCAAAACCTACTAAATCACATCCGAATGACCTGAAATTTTGCACACACGTCACAAATGATACTATGAACCTCCAACTTCCAAAATTCCATTCCGACCCTGATATCAAAATTTCCACTGTCGACCAAAATTGCCAAAATTTCAACTTTCGCCAATTCAAGCCTAATTCTACCACGGACCTCCAACACATTCCGGACGCACTCCCAAGTCCAAAATGACCTAACGGAGCTAACCAAACCATAAAAATCCAAATCCGATATCGTTTACTCATAATTCAACTTCCGGTTGACTTTTCCAACTTAAACTTCTAAATAGGAGACTAAGTGTCTCATTCAACACCGAAACCACTCCGGACCCAAACCAACCAACACGATAGGACGAAATACTACTGAGGAACACATAAGGAAGCAGGAATGGGGAAACAGGGCCATAACTCACAAAACGACCGGCCGGGTCGTTACATCCTCCCCCTTTTAAACAAATGTTCCTCCTCAAACGAGTCTAGAAACATGCCTGAAGCCTCAAATAGGTGTGGATATCTGCTCCGCATCTCCCGCTCGGTCTCCCAAGTAGCCTCCTCCACGGGCCGACCTCTCCACTGCACTTTTACTGAAGCTATATCCTTTGATCTCAACTTTTGGACCTGCCGCTCCAAAATAGCCACTGGCTCCACATCGTAAGTCAAATCACCATCTAACTGAACCTTGCTGAAATCCAAGACATGAGATGGATCGCCCATGCTTCCGGAGAATAGAAACATGAAATATCGGATGCACACCCGACAAGCTAGGTGGCAAAGCAAGCTCATATGCCACCTCGCCAATCCTCCAAAGCACCTCGAAAGGCCCAATGAACTGAGGGCTGAACTTGTCCTTCTTCCCAAATCTCATAACACCCTTCATGGGTGAAACCTTCAGTAGAACCTTCTCCCCAACCATGTAAGACACATCACAAACCTTTCTGTCAGCATAACTCTTTTGTCTTGACTGTGCTGTACGAAGCCGCTCCTGAATCACTTTCACCTTGTCCAAAGCATCATGTACCAAGTCTGTACCCAAAAGCTTAGCCTCGCCCTTCTCGAACCAACCTATTGGAGATCTACACCGTCTCCCATATAAATCCTTATATGGAGCCATCTCAATACTCGACTGATAACTATTGTTGTAAGCAAACTCTGCGAGCGGTAAAAACTGGTCCCATGAACCCCATAAATCAATGATGCAAGCGCGTGACATGTCCTCGAATATCTGAATAGTGCACTTGGACTGTCCGTCCATCCGTCTGAGGGTGAAAAGCTATGCTCAACTCAACCCGAGTACCCAAATCTCGCTGCACGGCCCTCCAAACTGCAATGTAAACTGAGTACCTCTATTTGAAATGATGGAAAATGGGACACCATGCAGGCGAACAATCTCTCGGATATAAATCTCAACTAACCGCTCTGAAGAATAGGTAGTACGCACAGGAATGAAGTGCGCGGACTTGGTAAGCTGATCCACAATCACCCAAATAGCATTGAACTTCCTCAAAGTCCGTGGGGGTCCAACTACAAAATCCATGGTGATCTGCTCCCACTTCCACTCTGGAATATCTATCTGCTGAAGCAAGTTAGTCTCTGATGCTCATATTTCACCTGCTGACAATTGAGACACCGAGCTACAAACCCCACTATATCTTTCTACATTCTCGTCCACCAATAGTGCTGTCTCAAATCCTGGTACATCTTCGCGACACCTGGATGGATGGATTACTGCGAGCTATGGGCCTCCTTTAGAATAAACTCCCGAAGCCCATCTACATTGGGCACACATATCCGGCCCTACATCCTCAATACCCCATCATGACCAATAGTCACATCTCTGGCATCATTATGCAGAACCTTGTCCTTGAGGACAAGCAAATGAGGATCATCATACTGGCGCTCTCTGATCCGATCAAACAAGAAAGACCGAGAAACCACACAAGCTAGGACTCGACCGGGCTCCGAAATATCCAATCTCACAAACCAATTGGCCAAAGCCTGAACATCAACCGCTAGAGGTCTCTCCCCAACAGGAATAAATACAAGACTGCCCATACTTACCGCCTTCCTACTCAAGGCATCGGCCACCACATTGGCCTTTTTCGGATGGTACAAAATAGTAATATCATAGTCCTTTAGCAGCTCCAACCACCTCCGCTGCCTCAAATTGAGATTCTTTTGCTTGAACAAGTGCTGGAGGCTACGATGATCAGTAAACACCTCACAAGACACACCATAGAGATAATGCCTCCAAATCTTCAACGCGTGACCAATGGCAGCCAACTCTAAATTATGAACAGGGTAGTTCTTCTCATGGGGCTTCAACTGACGAGAAGCATAAGAAATCACTCTACCCTCATGCATCAACACACACCCAATACCAACCCGAGAAGCATCACAGTATACCATATAAGAACCTGAAGCTGATGGCAAAACTAACACTGGAGTTGTGGTCAAGGCAGTCTTGAGCTTCTGAAAGCTCGCCTCACACTCATCCGACCACCTGAAAGGATCACCCTTTTGGGTTAATTTGGTCAAGGGTGATGCAATAGATGAAAATCCATGAACGAACCGACGGTAATAACCCGCCAAACCAAGAAAGCTACGAATCTCTATGGCTGAGGACGGTCTGAGCCAACTTGGGGCGCCTCTATCTTCTTCGGATCAACCTGAATACCCTCACTGGACACCACGTGCCCTAAGAACGACACTGAACTGAGCCAAAACTCACACTTGGAGAACTTTGCATAAAGCTTCCCCTCCCCCAACCGCTGCAATACAACTCTCAAATGCTCGGCGTGCTCCTCCTGGCTATGAGAGTACACCAGGAAATCATCAATGAATACAATAACAATTGGGTCGAGATAAGGCCAAAACACGTTGTTCATCAAATGCATGAACGCTGCTGAGGCATTGGTCAGCCCAAAAGACATTACAAGGAACTCATAATGACCATATCGGGTCCTGAAAGCTATCTTAAGAATGTCTGAGTCTCTGATATTCAACTGGTGATACCCTGACCTGAGGTCAATCTTGGTGAACACCCTCGCTCCCTGAAGCTGATCAAATAAATCATCAATACGAGGCAAAGGATACTTGTTCTTGATTGTGACTTTGTTCAACTGTCTGTAATCAATGCACATTCTCGTAGTGCCATCCTTCTTCTTCACGAATAGAACAGGTGCACCCTAAGGTGACACACTAGGCCGAATAAACCCCTTATCAAGGAGTTCCTAAAGCTGCTCCTTCAATTCTTTTAACTCCGCCGGCGCCATACGATACGGTGGAATAGAAATGGGCTTATTGCCCAACACCAAATCAATACCGAAGTCAATATCCCTGTCCGGTGGCATGCCCGAGAGGTCTGCAGGAAACACATTCGAAAAATCCCTGACTAATGGAAATGAATCAATGGTAGGAGTCTCTGCACTGACATCCCTCACAAAGGCCAAATAAGAAAGACAACCCTCCCAACCATCCGCTAGGCCTTCAAAAATGAAATCACTCTACTGGGAACATAATCCGACGAACCTCGCCACTCAATCCGTGGCACCCCCAGCATAGCCAACGTCACTGTCTTAGCGTGACAGTCCAGAATAGCATGACATGTAGACAACTAATCCATGCCCAATATCCCATCAAAATCAACCATACTAAGCAGCAGAAAGGTCTACTCGGGTCTCCAAACCCCCCAATAGTCACCACATAAGAGCGATATACGTGGTCCACAACAATCGTATCGCCCACAAGAATAGATACATGAACAGATGAAACAAGAGACTCGCAAGGCGTATCCAAATAATGAGCAAAATATGACGACGCATATGAAAAAGTGGAACCAGGATCAAATAATATAGAGGCATCCTTGTGGCAAACTGAGACAATACATGTGATCACAGCATCTGAAGCAATAACATCTGGTCTGGCTGGGAGTGCATAGAACGGGCCTGACCACCACCTGATCGACCTCCCCCTCTAGGGCGACCCCTAGCTGACTGTCCTCGACCCCTAGCTGACTGGGCGGGTGGTGAAGTAACTGGTGCTGAAGTCGATGGCTGACTCCTTTGCTGAGGCGGACCCCCATGATGACAAGGACACTGCCTCCACATATGCCCCAACTCCCCACACTCAAAACAACCCCTTGGTGGTGGTGACGGGGACTGAAGGGAACCCCTAACACCAGGATAACTGGTAGAAGAACCTGGCTTGGAGGAGCCCTGAACTGATGGAGCACGGGACGAACTCTGGGCTAGGAGGGCACTAAGTAATGAAGGCCCTGATGAGAATTGTGAGAACCATGGCCCGATGATGCCCCACAGTGAACTAGGCGAGTTGACTGAGCATGTCTGAATGGACGGCCTCTGTCGTGCTGGAACTGAACCCCATGAGGAGCACCACCAAAACTACCGGATCCACGAGGCCTCTTGACCATCCTCTCCACTCGCTCCTGACAGCGAATTGACTCTATTCCCGAGCAATGTCAACAACCTCCTCGAAAGAATCGCCGTACACTCTCTCCCTAGTCATAAGAATCCATAGCTGATATGTGAGGCCATCAACGAACCTCTTGATTCTATCCCTATCTGTGGGAACCAACCATATAGCATGACGCGCTAACTCAGAGAACCTCATCTCATACTGCATCACAGTCGTATCATCCTGATGCAACTGCTCAAACTGCCTGCGCAGCTCCTCTCTACGAGACTGCGGCACATACTTCTCTAGGAAGAGAATGGAGAACTGCTGCTAGGTAAGGGGAGCTGCACCAATAGGCCTTCACCTTTCATAAGCCTCCCACCAAATAAAGGAAGCTCCAGAGAACTGAAAGGTAGTGAACGAGACCCCACCGATCTCTATAATACCCGATGTACGGAGAATCCTCTCACACTTGTTCAAGAAACCCTGGACATCTTCGCCCTCTATACCACTGAAAGTCGGAGGCTGAAGTCTACCAAACCTCTCCAATTTATGCTGCTCGTCATCAGGCATGACTGGAACCACATCATTCTGAGCAGGTGCAACCGGCTGGGCTGGTAGTGCCTTCGATGTCTGTAGTCCCTGAACAACCTGCTCGGCTGTACGGGTGCCGGTAGCCTGAGTGCCTCCCCCGGCCTGGGAAGTAGCTGCTATGGTAGAAACAACGACCGCCTGAGCAAGACTGGTGCACACGATCAGAATCTAAGCTAAGGTCTCCTGAAGACCTGGAATAACAATAGGCACAACCGGTGCCTGGGCTGGTCCCGCTAGAGCATCCACAACTGGGACCTGATCATGAACTAGGGCAGCTGGTGGATCTGTAGGTGCTGCCCTAGCTGCTGTGTGGGCTACACCCCTGCCCCTACCACGGCCTTGACCACGACCTCGGCTTCTCGCGGCCCCAACTGGTGGTACTGGTAGCCGTCCGTCCTGACCGGTAGCACGTATCCTCACCATCTGTGAGAGAATAGAATAACGGAAGTTAAGTTACGAGAATCAACAGATTTGCACGAGAAGAATTCAAGAATGTGAAGTTTTCCTAAAGGTTCTGTAGCCTTTCGAAGATAAGTACAGACGTCTCCGTACCGATCTGAAAGACTCTACTAAACCCGCTCATGACCCGTGAGATCTATGTAACCTAGGCTCTGATACCAAATTGTCACGACCCAAACTACCATGTCATGATGGCGCCTATCGTGGTACTAGGCAAGCCGACTCTTTACCAAAAAAACAACACGATATTTCAATTTAAAGAGAACTTCAAGCTATTCAATAATAAATCTCCATAAAGAAATTTTAAATAATGAAAGTGCGAAAAGAAAAGCCCGACATCGGGGTGTCACTAGTCATGAGCATCTATTACAATCAGTCCAAAAATATTGAGACTATCACAGTCTGGAAATGTAACTACAAACAACTATAGGAAGATAGGATGGAGCAGAGCAGGGTTGCGATCGCCAGCAGCTACCTTGCTAACTCCGAGAAGATCTACAGTTGGAATAGTCAACAATCGCTACCGGGTCCTGATACGCCTGGATCTGAACACAAGGTGTAGGGAGTAACGTAAGTACACCAACTCAGTGAGTAACCAAAGTAAATAATGGCTGAGAAGTAGTGACGAGCAACAAGGCATTTAAAGTCACATCATGAAATCTCAGTAAAATACAACAGGCTTTTAAAAATCAAGGTTTGAAACAAATCATTTCGTTTAAACTCAGTTCTGGTAAAATCATTTAAAGATATTTTTCAAAAGTTCTCAAACAGAGGCTCAATGCAACAGTAAGCAAGATGATTCGGTCAAGAGGAAGAAACTTATAACATCGTATCCGCTCATGGTTAATTTGGCCGATTGATCTTCCAATATGCTAGTTTCAACAACTCTCGTTTGTTACACTTCTTCTTGAAATCATAAACAGCCCCTCGGGCAAAACATCACTCATATACAACCCCTCGAGCAAAACATCACTCATCTACATCCCTTCGGGCAAACCTCACAATCAGTCGTATACAGCCCCTCGAGTATACCTCACCATACTCATGCCTCCCGGTTACTCATCACTCGGCACTCGCACTCAGTAGGTACCTGCGCTCACTGGGGGTGTGCAGACTCCGGAGGGGCTCCTTCATCGCAAGCGCTATAACAAGCCAACTCGTGGCGTAAATCAATCAGGCCCTCGGCCTCACTTAATCATGAATCAGTAAAACATGATGCGGCGTGCAGCCCGATCCCATAAATATCCTCACAAATCAGGCCCTCGGCCTCACTCAGTCATAACCTCTCAAGCGACTCGGGCTCTCAATAAAAATAGGGTACTCAGCCCAAAACAACATTTATATGCATCAAAACAGAGTAATAAAGACTGAGTTATGAAATCAACAAGTATAACATGACTGTGTATAGATTTTCAATCGAAACAATGAGAGGATAGTAAGAAAAAGGCCCCTAAGGGTCCAAACAGCTCTGGCAGAAGGCCTAAACATGGCATTCAGCCCAATTTACAGAAACTCTTTCTAAAACACATAGGTATCATATAGTTTCAACCAAATACGCATCTTTATAGTTGCTACGGGATGGACCAAGTCACAATCCCCAATGGTGCATGCCCACACGCCCGTCACCTAGCATGTGCGTCACCTCAAAATAGTAAAATGATACAAAATCCGGGGTTTCATACCCTCATGACTAGATTTACAATCGTTACTTACCTCAAACCGGTAAAATTCTACTCTGCGATGCTCTTTCCTCTCGCCTCGGCCTTTAATCACTCCGAATCTATTCACAACCAGAACAATGCCATCAACATGCGCTAATGGAATGAATTCCACAAGAAAAATTATCAAATTAGGTACAAATCCCGAAATCCACTCAAACCCGACCCCCGGTCCCACCTCCCGAAACCCGACAAAAGTTACAAAACTAGAAAGCCCTTTTGCTCACGAGTCCATACATATGAAGTATATCAAAATCCGACTCCATTTGACCCCTCAAATCCTCAAATCAAACTCTCTAAAATCCCAAGCCCTAACCCCTCATTTTCACCCCTAATCTTCAATAGTTACATGATTAAACAACGGGAAATCACCACATATACAAGTATTAGGGCTCAAGAAACTTGTCTCACTAATAATCCCTTGAATCCCTCTTCAAAATCACCCCAAAAGCTCCAAACCTGTCTTCAAAAATGGTGAAAATGAGCAAAATTCGCGAAGGGTTCAATTTATACCTTATGCCCAGGCCTTTCCGCACCTGCGGCCTAAATTGCGCACCCGCGTACCGCTTCTGCGCTAAAAAGTCCGCATATACGGAAGTCACTTAAGTCTCCAATGCCGCACCTGCGCCCAAGGTCTCGCACCTGCAGGCGCGCAGATGCCGCAAATCCTCCGCATCTGTGACTCGTCTCCTGGCCCTCCATTTCCGCATCTGCCGCTACCCCACCGCGCCTGCGATTCCCACTCCGCAGGTGCGGTTAACACAGAATCAACAGCTTCAGCTGCACTTTGCAAGTTCCAGGCTCCCCGTTAACCATCCAAAATCATCCCGAGCCCCTGGGGACCTCAAACAAATGTACCAACAAGTGACATATCAACATACGAACTTAGTCGAACCTTCGAAACACTCAGAACGATATCAAAACACCATGGATTCAAGCCTAAGAACTTTTAAACTTCCAAATTCCGCAAACAACGCCGAAACCTACTAAATCACCTCTGAATGACCTGAAATTTTGCACACACATCACTAATGATACTAAGAACCTACTCCAACTTCCGAAATTCCATTCTGACCCCGATATCAAAATTTCCACTTTCGACCAAAATTGCCAAAATTCTAACTTTCGCCAATTCAAGCCTCATTCTACCACGGACCTCCAAATCATATTTCCGATGCGCTCCCAAGTCCAAAATCACCTAATGGAGCTAACCAAACCATAAAAATCAAAATCCGATATCGTTTACTCATAAGTCAACTTCCGGTTGACTTTTCCAACTTAAACTTCTAAATAGGAGACTAAGTGTCTCATTCCACACTGAAACCACTTTGGACCCAAACCAACCAACACGATACGATGAAATACAGTTAAGAAACATACAAGGAAGCATAAATGGGGGAAACAAGGACATAACTCACGAAACGACCAGCCGGGTCGTTACACTTGATCACCTATTGAATACTATCTATGAATATAGGATTGGACTCATGAGAGGAGATTCTAGATCGCAAATAGGATTGAGTAGAGAAAGATCTTGAACCTGAACCAGGAGAATTGATTTGCGATTAGGATAGAACTACGCCTAATCGCCTTGCTTGGTTACTATAAAAAATTATTAATGTGTTCTTGTTAATCCTAATTTTATAGGAATACAGGCATTAGGTTAGCTTGAATAGGTGAGTAGTACTTCCATCGAATGCTACGAGTAAAATTGACAATGTCAATCAATAAACCAGATAAATCAATTAGACAATTGAAGTGGAAGACTCAACGGGATTGTTAGCTGGTCCATAGCTCTGAAATATTTTCTCTCATTGAATTAGAATCTAAGCTTGCCGACTTGTTTCCTTTAGTTTTTTAGTTTACTACTCTAGATTAGCTTTAGTTGTATAATAACTTATCCGGTCATTTCATGTATTGTAGCCTGGTTCGCCTATTTATTATCTCTTTTATGCTCAATTTTGGATATGTGACTTGCTGAGGTGGTTGGATTGGTTTCGGGGAAGTTTTGGAGGGAATTGGTACACTTAGTCCCAATGTTGAAGGCTTAAGTTGAAAGAGATGATCGGAGTTTGACTTTTATATAGACAACTCTAGAATGGAGTTTTGATGGTTGTAATAGCTTTGTATGATAATTTTGGACTTAGGCGTATGTCCGGATATTGATTTTGAGATCCTTAGGCCATTTTGGCGTGAACTGGCGAAAGTTGGAAAGTTAAAGGTTTGAAAGATTGAAAGGTTTGACCGAGAGTTGACTTTATTGATATCGAGTTTAGATTTTGGTTCCGGAAGTTGAAATATGTCTTTTGTGTCATTTGGTATTTGCATACAAAATTTGAGGTCATTCGGAATTGATTTGATATGGTTTGACAATAGTTTAGAAGTTGGAAGTTCATTAGTTGATTAGGCTTGAATTGATGTGTGATGTGATTTGAGACTTCGAGTAAGTTCGTATCGTGTTTTAGGACTTCGTGGTATAGTCAGACGGGGTCCTGGGGGCCTCAGGTATAACTTAGATCAAGTTCAGATTCATTTTGGACTTAGAGGAACTGCTGAATCTGTGCATCTGGTTTCCTTCTTCGTGATCGCAAAGAGAGGGTCGCGACGTGTGGAGATATTGCTAGTAGGTGAGTCTTTGTTCTTCGCGTCCACGAAGAGACGGATGCACCGCAAAGCCTTGGGGTGTTTGTTCATCGCTAACACGAATGGTGTGACACGTTCGCATAGAAGGAAGGGAGGGCCTGGGGTTTTAACGCGGTTGTTCATTGCGATCGCGTGGCCAAGTTCACGATCACGTAGCTGTTTGGTGTTGGCCATCGCGTTCGCGACTAAGTTTTTGCGTTCGCGTAAGAGGTTTTGGCAGCTGGTGAGATTTGTGCTTCGTGAACGGGAGGCATCTTCCGTGTTTGCGAAGGGATATAACTGGGCAGACTGTTTAAAATCCCACTTCGAGGGTTAGATAGAGTTATTATATCATATTTTGAGTTGTAGAGCTCGGCTTTGGGCGATTTTGGAGGGGATTCTTACGATTTGGATCGAGGTAATTATTTTTGACTCGTATTTATTATTAGTTCATGATTCCATCTTTTTTTTAGCATTTAGTTAGTGAATTAAGGTGAGAAATGGGGAATTTTAATAAAATTTCCTAAAGTGAAAATTGAGGAATTGAAGGTCGAATCGAGGCCGGAATTGGATGAAATTGATATGGTTGAACTCGTAATTGAATGGGTGTTCAGAATTTATGAGTTTGACGGGTTTCGGTGTACGGGCCCAGGGTTGAGTTGTTGACTTTTTGATAAATATCGAAACTTTATTGTTTGAAGGTATTTCCTACGTCATTATTTGTTGATATTAAATTGTTTGTGACTAGATTCGAGTCGTTTGGAGGCCGATACGCGGAGGAAGGGCGTTTTGGAGTATTGATTTGCACATCTTGAGGTAAGTAACACATCTAAACATGGATTTGAGGGTATTTAACCTTGAGAAATACGTTATATGAAAGATATAGGGTGACGTACGTGCTAGGTGACGGGCACATGTACGTGCATCGGTGTATTCATGGTTTGGGGAGGCCTTTACGCTATTACCGGGCTTGTTTTTCTATTATGCCTTGTTATACCGGCATTTTTCCTACTTGTTTGATTATTTGAACTGTGATTCATGTTAGACATCATGTCTAGGCTAAGTGCTATTTGTTTGAGACTTGATAGGATGATTCTTGCTATTTCTAAGCTATCTGCTTTATTTGTACACATGTTCTCAGTCATGATGCTATATCCGTGTATGATATCTCTGTCTCAGTACTTCTTATTTGATTCTCACATGTTGTTGATGCCTCCTATGTTTAACACTATTATACTGAGTACTGTGAGATGTGTTATCTGAGACATGAACGATAATTGACTAAGTTTGGGCCATAGAGCCTTAATTTTGTGGTGACATGTACTCCGGGCCCATATTGGGCTAAATGTTATTGTTTTGGGGCGACACGTGCACCAAGCATCGCTATTGGTCTAAATACTTATAATCAGCGCTTGGGCAGGATCCGCCCCTCCGAAGTCTGACATGCCAGCAGTGGGCGCAAGCACAATATTTTATATACATGCTTGATGATGGGCAGATATGCCAGGCACCCGTATAGTGCTAAGTGTGAACATTTTGATGGATTCCCTGTGATATCATTAATTTGACATGTATACTTGACATGTAGGCATAGAGACGTACTTTCGTCATGCTAGCTGGTAACTGAAATACTTTTTCTATGTTGGCTTTAATTGTTGTAATTGAAAGCATGCCTAAATTCCTGAAATGTGAACAAGTTGAACATAACATCATCAAGCTGCCTGTTTCTAATATTTTCCCTTTATATTCCAAACTGTTACTAGTTATTGATATTGGCATCAGACTATTGTTTCTGAGCTCGTCACGGTTTTCAGCCCAAGGTTAGTATTGTTACTTATTGAGTACAGGGGGTCGATTATATTCATACTACACTCTACACTTCGTGTGCAGATCCAGGTACATCCAGTTGAGGCGATTTCTAGAATTGAGTTGCTATTAGCTTTTGGGAGACTATGAGGTAGCGGCTATGTCGTTCGCAGTCTTTGAGGTTCTCTTTCAGTTATTTCTATCTTTACTATTCTATTGTTCAGATAGTTGTATTAGAGGATTTTTCTTGTATCTTGTTATTCCGTAGTGTTCGTGTACTCGTTAACACCAGATTTGGGGATGCTTGTAGCAGTATTATGGTTATATTCTCAGATTCTTCATGATATTTTCCGATGTTGAGTTATTGAACCATTTTTATTCGATTTCATTGTTATTATGTGACTATTGGCTTACCTAGCTGGTTGGGTTAGGTGCCATCATGACTAGTGGATTTTGGGTCGTGACAAGTTGGTATTAGAGCGCTAGCTTGCTTAGGTCTCACGAGTCATGAGCAAGTTTAGTAGAGTCTTGCGGATCAGGACAGAGACGTCTGTACTTATCTTAGAGAGGCTACCGAACTATTAGGAAACTTCATTTTATTGCATTCTTATCGTGCGAATTTGTTATTTCCAAAGTTTGAACCTTGAATATTCTATATTGTCACAGATGATGTGGACACGTGCGACTAGATCAGGGGGACGACCACCAGTACCACCAGTTAAGGCAGCGAGAGGCTGGGGTCGCGGTAGAGGCCGAGGGTGGCTCTTACTACAGCCAGAGCAGCACCTGTGGAGCCACCAGTTGCTCTACCTTAGGAGCAAGTACCAGATATTGTTGAGCCGGTGGGACCAGCTCAGGCACCAGTAGTGCCCATTGTTATTTCCGGCCATCAGGAGACCTTGGCCTAGATTTTAACTGTGTGCACGAGCCTGGCTCAGGCAATTTTGATTTATGTCGCACCAGCCATTTCATAGGCTTGGGGAGGTGCCCAGATTCTCGCCGCCCATACTCCAGAGCAGCTAGCTCCAGGCCATCAGACACCGGGGATACTACCAATTAGCCAGTTGTTGCTGCTCGGGCTGAGGTTGGCCCACCTATGAGTGATGGGGGAAAAAGAGATTAGAGTCATTCAGGAGGCTTAAGCCTCCAGAGTTCAGTGTGGAGGAGTCAGAGGATGCTCAGGATTTTGTAGACCAGTGTTAGGTGATTCTTCGCACAACGGGTATTTTTTAGACCAGTGGGGTTGCATTTACTACTTTTCAGCAGACTGGGGAAGCTTACAGATGGTGGAAAGCTTACGAGTTGAGCAGGCCAGTTGGCATAGCGCCACTTACATGGCATGAGTTCTCAGTTCTCTTCTTAGAGAAGTTTATCCCACAGACTCGCAGAGATGAGCTGCATAGAGATTTTGAGCAGTTACGACAGGGGGATATGACTGTGACTCAGTATGAGATGAGATTTGCAGATTTAGCCCGTCATGTTATATGGTTAGTTCCCACAGAGAGAGAGAGAGAGAGAGAGAGAGAGAGAGAGAGAGAGAGTGAGTATTACGAGGTTCATTTATGGCCTCAACTATGGTTTACGTTACAGTCTGGCTCGAGAGTCCGAGACGGATACTAGGTTGGACCAGCTGGTCGAGATTGCTAGGCGCTTGGAGTTAGTTCGCAGGCTTGAGAGCTCCTAGCGTGCTCCATCAGTTCAGGGCTCATCAGTACTAGGTTCTTCCAGTGGTTATTCTAGTTCTCGGGATTCGATTCGGGCCTACCGTCATTTTTGGCTCGAGGTTGATACGATTGTGAAGAGTCGGCGCATGTGAGGAAGTATTGTCCCTGTCATTACAGAGGTCCAGTATAGCAGGAAGGCCAGTCTATGGCCCTTGCACCAGTTACTACACCACCCGCTCAGCCAGCTCGGGGTGGAGGTCGTACGGGTCGAGATCTCCCCAGAGGGGTAGATCAGACATGTGGTGGTCAGGATCGATGCTATGCTTTTCCCTCTAGGCCAAAGGCAGTTTCTTCCGATGCTGTGATCACATGTATTGTTTCAGTATGCCACATGGATGCTTCAGTATTTTTTGATCCTGGTTCCACTTGTTCATACGTGTCATCGTACTTTGCTCGTTATTTGGATATGCCCCGTGATTCTTTAGTTACACCAGTTCATGTATCTATACCGGTGGGTGATTATATTATTGTAGATCGTGTATGTCGATCGTGCGTGGTGACGATCGGGGGATTTAAGACAAGGGTCGATCTCTTATTGCTTAGCATTGTTGATTTTGACGTGATTCTGGGCATGGACTAGTTGTCGCCATATCATGCTATCCTTGATTGTCACACTAAGACCATGACGTTAGCGATGTCATGGGTACCGAGATTAGAGTGGAGAGGCTCCTTGGATTATGTTTCTAGAAGAGTGATTCCATATTTGAAGGCTCAACGGATGATTGAGAAGGGATGTTTGGCATATTTGGCCTTCGCGAGGGATGTTAGTGCTGACACTCCTACTGTTGAGTCAGTTCAGGTAGTGAGAGACTTTCCTGATGTATTTCTAGCAGACCTCTGATTGTAGGCTATAATCTCGTATTTTAGTCGCTTATTGCACTCTAATTTACTACACTTTACTTGAGTTTGAGCTTTAATTGCTAGTGTTTTGCACTAATTGTGTATTTTATGCCTTGTAGGAGTGATTCCGAATTATGTAAATGTTATAAAATGAATTCGATCTATTTGGAGTTTTGAAGTCTGAGTAACAGCCCAGGGGAATTAAGCCGGGATCGCGTTCGGGGGTCGAGAACCACACCTGGATATCAAAAAGTCAAGAAGAAGTCAGACTCTGAGAGATCACCACAGATACGGCGTGTGGAGCAGCGCGTGGGGCGCCGTGACTATCCAAATCTACTGCTTTTCAATTTTGCAAGCCCCTTGATAAAATCCACTAACACACCACCTGGCGCATCGCCCCATGCGACGCACCTGTACAAATTTTACAGAGTAATTGTCCTATTTCACGGGGGAAAAGGTGTTTTTGTTTAGGCCCGACCCTACTTGGTATATATACATGGAAAACGTTACTTTGAGGACTTTTGACACATATTCGACCTAAGGAGGCTAAGGAGGAGTTGGAGGAACAAAAGCACAAGAACTTCAACATTCCTTCCTCACCCAAGACCCGAGTTTGGATTGAATTTATGTTTTCCTATCTTTTAATTAGATTTATGATGAATTACTCTATGTCTATGGAGTAGTTCCCTTTAGGGTTTGATGGATTTGGTGTATTGATATTTGTTTGTGGATTATAACTCTAGTTTTATGTTGTTTACCTCGAAAAATGTAAGTAACAATTAAAGATGATTTGTGGTTTTAAAGATACGTGATATATTCTAATACTAGTGATTATGTGAGTACTATTGAGCTTAAGTAAGAAGAAATAAAGAACCAAATTGATGCTGTTAGAACAGTAGGGGGCCTCGAGCTCGACTATCCAGGAACCTCGAGGTCAGCTAAGAGTAATGAAGTATGAACAATAAAGTAAAGGCAATAAAGCTAAAAAGTAATAGCTGAGCACGTTAAACAAGAGAAGAATAAGAATTTTCTATTGCAGTGAATGATCTGATGCCTTTACAATATGATTGGGGTCCCTTTTTTATAGGAGGAGAAATCCCCAATATAGTACATTCCTTATAAAAGTAAAGAATTCTATTGGTACAGGTGTATAACGATCTAGTACGGACTTGTATCATTTTGTACAACCCTTATCCTATAATTAATGCCCAGGTCCACGTGTTCTTGGGAAATTTCCGCTCTTTCTTGATTGACTTCGAGATTGCGACGCCCTCGATGCAAGTCGTGCCAGGCCCTCGATCAGCTTCCTCGAGGCGGGTGTTCCTTAGCCGGATCTGATCTTCGCTTCGAGTCTCCCGGACTCGGACCCATAGCCCGATTTAAGACTACAAAATGATGCTCCATCGATTTTGACTGTATACAGATAGTCCTCGCGTTTCTTAGAATAAGATGATAAAAAACGATTTGAACCTCTGTTTTCTCGGGACCCTCGTGATGATGTCATGTTCGTGACGTGAGCACTTGAAGTGATCGACGTGTCCTATCGGTTCATCTCCCAAAAATATTGAACGTCCCATCGGTCCATTTCACTAAGAGCATTAAATGTGCCGCTGGTCCATTTCCCCAAAAAGCATTGAATGCATGTCAGCATCGGTAGGCCACTTGTGCCGCCGAACCGTCACCTGCTTTCTATAAATAGGGGGCTGCTTGGCTGAACAAAACTACTCACATTCCCTTTTTCATCAACTTCTGGCCCTTTCCTTTCTCTATCTCCTCTTCTAATTACCCACTTTTATGGTTCAAATCTGTGACAACAAGGTCACATGGCAGCAACTTCACCAGCTACGCCAAGGCTCCTTCTCTTTTAAAAGCTTTATCCCATTGGGTGGGACTATACTGGATTGTTGTTGTTGTTATTGTTGGAATTGTTGGCTCGAAACAATGAGAAAAGGGCACCGAATTCTTCCCGTATCGGAAGATATGTGTACTTTAGACTGCTGCTCATCTCTCTTAACTTCAACCTGGTGTGGCGCTTCATTCCTTTTGCTTTCCATGGAATGAGGTGGCACTATCATCTACTAACTTTTGCATCCCACACCGGTACAATGTCTCAAGAAGTGGCTTCTCAATAGTTGTGTTGACAAGGCCCATACTCGCCAAGTTCTTCACCAGGCCACAATCTTCTCTAAAGAACGAGATGGAGTCCCCGAGGAAGAGGTTCTCGAAGATGTCGCTCTTGAGGATATATCCCCGAAAGTATATTAGGTTCTTGGCTTTTGTTTTTGCTTCTTTGTTTCTGTGTAAGGACTCCTCGTGGGCTCTGTAAACATCTTTGGTTAATATAAGAATTTCTCCGTTTTATCTTCGATTCGTGTTGAATTCCATTCTGCCTTTGTTTGTGAAAATCCAAGTGTATAACTCTAACGATTAGTCCAAAAACTGGACCCGGAACATAATAAACCCTTAGGTTTTAATCGACTAATATAACACCTCTTGAGGTTATTCGTTAATCCTCGAACTAAGCTTAGATTGATTTGATGCGAGCTCGGGATACTGGGACTCCTGAGTCCAAGTTGAGTGAGAGCAAGGTCTCGAATTTGAAATAGAGTTAGCTTTTTTAGGCTTCGTAGATAGACCTCGGATGAGAATTTTCTCGAACTCGGGTAGCCCTTGGGCTTAATAGTCGAGTGAGCGTTTTGCTCGAACTCGAAATAAAGATAGCCTTTAGGCTTTATGGATAGTCCCTGAATGAGATTTTGCTCGAACTCGGGTAGCCCGTGGACTTAATAGTCGAGTGAGAGTTTGCTCGAACTCGAAATAAAGATAGATCTAAGGCTTTATAGATAGTCCCCGAATGAGATTTTGCTCGAACTCGGGTAGCCCTTGGGCTCGGTAGTCGAGTGAGCATTTGCTCGAACTCGATTTGTAGGCTGTCCTTGATGACCTTTGGCAAACTAATTCCGGTGCCTTCGCCCTGATACCAATGTCATGACATAAGTGGTTGAAGTGACTGAAAAGTTTCCTTTTGTACGATTCCCAAAATCATTAATTTTAGGCGGCTGATGGTCGGCCTTTTGGCTTCCTCAGCATGCTTAAGCGATACTTATAAATAGATGAATCCCACAACCTTTCAAAATTTTTTCCCTCAGCGCTTCCAAAATATCATTTAGCCTTTTCCAATTTCCTTGAACTCTCCCTTTTAACAACATTTTTCATCTTCTTGGATCCACCGCATAGTGATGGCTAAAACTTCCAAATCTGTTCCTCAAAAGGAAAAAGCTCCTTCATCTTCCCGATCGACCAAGAATAAACTGGTGGTACCACCTCGTATCGAGGAATGCATCCCCCCGCCGTGTGAGATAACATCCGATTTCAAAATCGAAAAACCTGTTTCGACACCAGGCCGATGCGAGCCCATGTCCCAATATGTTTATTTGGTGACCAAGGTCGAGCTCAAGCAAGTAAAGGAGGATTGCCAATGGGACAATAAGGAAGTAGTGATTCTCTCCTATAAGGAAGATATCACCACATATAAAGTGGAGTACTTGAGTGTATACACTTACCCGTTTACACTGGGCCCTGCAATTTCGAGCCAGGGTCCCATGGACCCGGTTATCCTCGACTTTTGCCGACGGTATCGAGTGACACTTGACCAGATCTACCCCTCTTTTTGGCGAATTGTTTACTTAATCAGGTTCTTTTCGAGCCAAATCAAGGGGATGTCCTTAACCCTCGATCATTTGATTAGACTGTACAATCCCCGACTTTATTCGGGAGGGGGGGGGGGCTTGATAAAGTTGCAACGCTAATCATTAAAATCTCTGTTTGTTAGTATCGACGAGGATAAAGACTGTGGGTGGATGAGCCGGTTTGTCCGAGTCAAGACCTCTAATCTCATTCCTGCTGATTGGATGTCGTTCCCCGAGGAGTGGAACATGAAGCGTGAGTATACTCTGCTTCCTTCTCTTTTCTCGACTTTATATCTTCCTTTGATCTAAACTCTTTACGATGTTGTAGCCGCTGCTTGGTTTCCTGGTGGGGTCCCGGACCTCGAGGGCTGGGTCCGAGAGCTGGCTTCCGCCTCCGCTTACTTGGAGCGGTGCTGACGAGACTTGGCCAAGGGTCGATGGGAGGCAAATAACCATGGTGAGTTCTTTATTTGTTTTCCAGTGTTTTTATTATGGGGCACTAATCTTGGTGTTTCGCAGGTCTCGAGGACGCCGTTGAATTAAGGCCGGCCCCAGCTGGTGAAGTGGAGGCTCCGAAACCTCCCAAAGAAAGAAAAAGAAGAAGGGAGACATCTGAAAATCCCCCGAAGCCAAAGAAGAGCGTGGCTCGAAGGCCCAAGGCCGACACAGCGGCCTTATCTCCGGAAACGGCTCAACGCATTCGAGAACAGGAGGAAGAAGAAGATGATGGTTTCCTGTTGGTAAATCATAAAAGAAAGAATGTTGATACTTCGAAGCCCACCGAACCAGCGGCGGCTGATGAGGCCCACTCCAGAGCTAAAGAAATCTCTGAAGGGAGTTCGAACAAGGTTCCCGAACCATCATATAGAAAGAAGGCGCCTCATTTAGGAGATCACTATGAAGGCGAGGCCGAACATCCTGACCCCGAGCCTCTTCAGATAAAAGAAAATGCCTCGAGCGGATCGCTCGGGGTGATCAACGTGGATGATTCTCCCCCTGGGCCCGAGTTCTCTGAGGGGCTGATCCGGGAGGCTGCGAACATGAGATCCTCTGGAATGGGAGTAAACCATGAAGGGCAAGACATCTTTCAAGAATGTCTTGCAGGGCTTGATGACGGCCCCGATCCCGATGCTTTTTTCATTTTTAATGAGGTACATAGACTCTTTGAATAAACGAGTTTTCTGTTTATTGTGCCTTTGTTTTAGCTGTTCCGGATCTGACTTTCCTTCTTTTTCATGAAGGCTATGGCGCTCCATAAGAGGGCATTTTCCAAGTCCCGAGACGATCTTGCTCGGTGCGAGGCCGAGCTTAAGAAAGCTTTAGAGGAGAGGGACGCCGTAAAAGCCTTACATGCAAAGAAAGCATTGGAGATTCATAATATTCGAGCTGAGTTGACATAGGTGTGCCAAGATCGAGCCGAGTATGTTGAGAAGGTAAGATAGTTCCCGAGATTTTGCTACGCATTTGTTTTGTTTTAGTGGCTGACATCGTTAATTTTGCAGTTCAATCAGAAAGCCGATGTGGAGGCGCAGCTTCGGGAAGAGCTTAAGATAAAAGAAGCCGATGCCCTGGGGTTGAGGCGAGGTATGGATGATCTCGCTTCTGAGAAGGAAACTCTAAAAGAGCAGTTAGCTTCGCTCGAACGCTAGCTTCGAGGCGCGAGGGAGGAGAGCCTAGCTCGGGGTCTTTAAATCGAGGAACTTAAAACCAGATCTACTGCTGAGCTGGCCAAGGCCAAATCTGATGCTGCGGCCGTTATGGCCTCTTATCGAGCTGATGCAGAAGCTGCTAATGGCCGGGAAAGGGAGATTTCTTCTACGGCGGAGGCTAAGTTAACAAGTGCCCTGGATCATGCTAGGCGTCAATCCCGGAGGATGACTCTCGAGGAGATACATGCTCACGACTTCGATCTTTCAGTCGATATTGAAGCGGAGAAGGTTTTGGAAGAAGAGGCGACCGCTCTACTTTCCGATGAGGATGATTCAGTCAGTGCCTCTGAGGGTGAAAGAGAGGGGGATGAAGCTACCGAGGATGAGACTCCCAGAAATGCGACTCCTGAAGATGCGGCTGCTAAGGATGTGACCCCGAAGTAGTTTTAGGGTACTCTATTTTGTTTTCTTGTAGACCTCCCTTGTGTAAATATTCCCTGTAATCATCTTTTGGAAATACAAGGGGAACTCTTGTCTTGTCGTTGGTTTGAGCTGGATTTAACATTGTCCTTATTTATGGAAGACTTCGTTTGTATGGCCAATCCAAGGATTGGTTTTTAGGGCTCGAGGTGTCATAAAACCTTAGATTTTTATCGATAGATATAATAATCTTCGAGCTAAGTTTTAAATCGATCCGAGGTAAGCTCGGGATATTGTGAATCCTTGAGTTCGGATCGAAGCGAGAGCCGAGTCTCGAGCTATAAGTTTTTGGCTCTCAAGCTTTTCGAAGTTGGCCCTTGGGCTCATATATATCGGCCCTTAGGCTCTTTTAAGATTGGCCCTTAGGCTCTTACGTCTCGGCCCTTAGGCTCTTTTAAGATTGGCCCTTAGGCTCTTATGTCTCGGCCCTTAGGCTCTTTAAGTTGGCCCTTAGGCTCTTTAAGTTGGGCCGATTCGGCCTCTAAAATGGCTATATAGTTTTTCCCTCATTTCGGCTAAAAGACTTGATAAAATTTAGTTATGCCTTAGCATGTGTTTTTGTACCCGTTGGGTTTTTCGTAGGCTCGACGTATTAGAGCCTTATTAGTTGTTTTGTTTGCATGGACATTCTCGAATGCCTCTTAAGGGTTTTCCGAAGGCTGGTGTTATCGAAGCCTTTGAATTATTCGAGGGCTGACTGTTCGAAGCCTCTTGGGGGCCGAATTTATCGAGGCTCCTTATATTTTGCTTTTGCCGAGGGTAGCCTGATTTAACCGATTTTTACAAAGTGTTTGAAGGCCTTTTAATTTATAGCGGAGGTCGGACGTCTCCGAGCCGCATTATTTGGCCGTAGCCTTTATATGACCGTAGTCTTTTATTTGGCCGTAGCCTTTGGGTATGTCACTTGGACTTGTTACCCGATAACTTTCCGAGCTTGTTCGAGAAGTTAAACCCCGAGAATATTGGCCTTGGCCTTTGTTTCGAAGGGGTGTCTTTTTGAGGTCTTTATTAATTCAAATTTTGATGGTAGTCCCCGAGTATTCAGGGTGCTTCTATGTCTTGGCTTTTAAGCCGTTTCCCGTAGGATTGTGAGTGTAGAGCTTGTATGAGACACAAAGTATTTTTGATATATCCTGAATGTTTCTTCAAATAGTCGATACATGCGTACATGTTTTGCTACTGGGGCTCGACTATTGTATATATACACGGCTCGTTTGACCGTTTGGCCCAATACAAAGTTTTCCTATCGAGGCCCATTTAGGCGTGAAATATTTTTCTCAAAAATGTAACCTCCGAGGGTGATGCCCCCCAGTATTCGAGGTTGATTGAAAAGAAGCCTTGAATACTTGTTGGTCGTTCCTCGGGTAGCATATATGTGTTTCCTCGTTAAAAACCTTGTCGGTAAAACCCATTTGGGACAAAATCCGAGCTAAGGGAAAAAGAGTGCAACGTATGCTTTATAACCTACGGCCTTTGTGTAGGAAGGGATGTTCTCGAGAGCACGAGTCTTTGAGAGCTTCCATTGTGCCGATCATGTAAACTCCTTTACCAACGATTCCGAAGTCTTGCTGTCCGTGACCATGATATCTCCGAGGGCCTTGACCTGGTCGGGGATGATGTCGGTGCCCTGATTTGATGCTGCAAAGGCCGAGAAACTCAGTCTCCCCAACTCCGAGGGAACGCTTTTCTAGAATGAGCTTCATGTCGTATTGCCCCGAAATGTTGATTAGTTCCTGCAAATGAATTATGGTGGTCCTCTGCACACAGGGACTTAACCAGTCATATCATCAATATAAGTTTTAATTATTTTACCTGTTTATCCCTCGAGCGGAATCCCTATCACATCGAAACAATGCGACCTATATCATCCACAAGAAACTAAATGAGTTTTTTCCTGAGAACGGGGACTAATCCCGTTCTCAGGTGTACCTTTCTTTTCAGCGGTTGGCTTGGTACCATCGGGCTTTTCGGGAACAAGAGGGTTCGAGGATTTGGGAAATTCCTTTCTTCGCCTTCGGTTTCCTGTTATTCCGCTTCGGTTGATGCTCGGAGCTGTTACTACTACTTAGCCGCCTGCTTACCTTTGGAGGTTGATGTCTTCGAGGTCAAAGGTTCCGATATCGGCACCACTTCCTTGATTGTGAACATCTCTTTTGCAGTATGCTGTTCTCCGTGGACTGTTTTCACTCCTTCCTCTGTTGGGAACTTTATCATCTGATGGAGAGTCGAAGGCACTGCCCTCATATTGTGTATCCACGGCCTCTCGAGGAGTGCGTTATATCTCATGTCACCTTCGATAATATGGAACCTGGTGTCTTCTATGGTCCCGGCTACGTTTACAGGCAGGATAATTTCCCCCCTCGTAGTTTCACTTGCCATGTTGAAGCCATTCAGCACCCGGGACGCAGGTACAACCTGATCTTGTAGGCCGAGTTGTTTCACGACCCTCGATCTGATTATGTTCACCGAGCTACCTGGATCCACTAAAACACGTTTAACCTGAATTTTATTCAAAAGGATAGAGATTACCAGGGCGTCGTTGTGAGGCTGGGATACGTCTTCTGCTTCTTTGTCGCAGAATGATAGAGCGTCCTCTGGCGCATAGCTTCAACTCCTTTTTTCCTTTGTGATGGATATTTTAGTACGTTTGAATGTAGGTCCCTGTGGGGCGTCTGCTCCACGGATGATCATGTGAATGACGTGCTGAGGTTCTTCGGGTTCATTCTTCCTGTTTGCATCTCTTTCTCGAAAGTGGTTTTTGGCCCTGTCACTGAGAAATTCACGAAGGTACCCCTCGTTGAATAGACGAGCTACCTCATCTCTAAGTTGTCTTCAATCCTCGATCTTGTGCCCGTGAGTACCATGGTACTTACACATTACGTTGGGGTTTCTCTGGGAAGGATCTGTCTGTATGGGCTTGGGCCATCTAGTATCTTTAATCTTGCCGATGGCTGAGATGATATTTGAGGCGTCAACACTGAAGTTGTATTCTGATAATTTGGGAGCCTCCATTGGTCCCGAGAGCCTGTCAGTCCCGATTTTGCTCATGAATCCCCGGAAGCTCTAGCCTCGATCTACTCTTCGATCATTTCGATATGCATTACGCCTTGAAATGTTTCTTCTATCTTCGATGTATGGCTGATATCTTTCTTTGTTGGATCTTGATCCCCAGTCTGTTTCCCTCGGGGGCTTGGCTGCGAACCTGTTTGGGTGAACTGAGCCCGAGGGGGCTCCCAACTGGTCATCCTCGACCCTGATTTTTGATTGATAGCGATTGTGCACATCCGACCACGTCACAGCTAGATACTCGATCAAGTTCTGTTTTAGCTGTCGAGATGCTATTGAGCTTCTTTCATTCAAACCTTGCATGAAGGCCTGAACTGCCCAGTCGTCGGAGACCGGGGGTAATTCCATCCTTTCCATTTGAAACCGGGACACGAACTCCCTTAGCATTTCGTCGTCCCTTTGTTTTATCTTGAATACGTCCGATTTTCTTGTGGCCACCTTTATGGCCCCGGCGTGTGCTTTTACAAAGGCATCCGCCAACATAGAAAATGAGTCAATTGAGTTAGGAGCTAAGTTGTGATACCAGATCATAGCTCCCTTTGATAGTGTTTTCCCGAATTTTTGCAATAATACGGACTCGATTTCATCATCATTCGAATAGTTTCCTTTGATTCCACAGGTGTATGAAGTAATGTGTTCATTAGGGTCAGTTGTTCCGTTATATTTCGGTATATCAGCATGCGAAACTTCTTGGGAATGGGCATTGGAGCCGCACTTGGGGGGAAAGGTTTTTGTATGAACTTTTTTGAATCCAGTCCTTTCAAAATCGGAGGTGCTCCTGGTATCTAGTCGACTCTCGAGTTGTATGTCTCCACCTTTTTTTCATTTTCTTTAATTTTCTTTTCTTTGGACTCGATCCTTTTAGTCAGCTCTTCGAGCATTTTCATAATAGCCTAATCAGCCCTCGAGCCACTTTCATCGAGCCTTTCTAACACTGGTTTATGCCGTATGTTTACCGGTTCAGCGGTGGTGGGAGTTCTGTTCTGACTTTGGAGTTGAGCGATGGCGACTTGCTGAGCTCGCAACATCTCGAATATCAATTCGAGGCCGACTCCTCCTTTTTTCAATCCTCGAGTTTCCTGACCTCCGGCTCGGGCTTCCCCGTATGCATTCCTTACGGGGTCTTCGCCTGTGTCCGTGTTTAGAGCGTTGTGTGAACTGATATCAACTGGCTCCACGTTTGGCACTCCCTCAGGGTTTATGGGTGGTACACCAAGCCCTATGCCGCTATTTTCTCCAAGTCCTTCACTGTCATGAGTGGGTGCATTTTGTGTGCTAGACCTGAAATCAAAGAATCTTTGACAAGAAAAAGTGTGAAGAATAACGTGTGTTATCAGAAAACTAGAACTAAAATAATCACTATTATCTTTAGCCCCACGGTGGGCGCCAAACAGTTTAGCTCAAAAAATGTAAGTAACAATTAAAGATGATTTGTGGTTTTAAAGATACGTAATATATTCTAATACTAGTAATTATGTGAGTAATATTGAGCTTAAGTAAGAAGAAAAAAAGAACCAAAATGATGCTGTTAGAACAGTAGGGGGCCTCGAGATCAACTATCTAGGAACCTCGAGGTCAGCTAAGAGTAATGAAGTATGAACAATAAATTAAAGGCAATAAAGCTGAAAAGTAATAGCTGCACGTTAAACAAGAGAATAATAACAATGTTCTATTGCAGTGAATGATCTGATGCCTTCACAATATGATTGGGGTCCCCTTTTTATAGGAGGAGAAATCCCCAATATAGTACATTCCTTATAAAAGTAAAGAATTCTATTGGTACAGGTGTATAACGGTCTAGTACGGACTTGTATCATTTTGTACAACCCTTATCCTATAATTAATGCCCAGGTCCACGTGTCCTTGGGAAATTCCCGCTCTTTCTTGATTGACTTAGAGATTGCGACGCCCTCGATGCAAGTCGCGCATGCCCTCGATCAGCTTCCTCGAGGCGAGTGTTCCTTATCCGGATCTGATCTTCGCTTCGAGTCTCCCGAACTCGGACCCATAGCCCGATTTAAGACTTTAAAGTCATGCTCCCTCGATTTTGACCGTATACATATGTATTGAAGCGTTTTTGGATGATTTAATCGTCGCATGTATATTCACTTGTTCATGTAATCGAGAGAGGCATAACTTGTGAAATTCTTGCATTATATGTTGGTTGAATTCATTAATTCTTCTTAGTAATCGGAAGAGGCTAGTTGAATTATTGAATAAATCTAGTTAGGAGGATAATCGAGAGAAGTTCTCCTAAAGACTAATCCACTACGCATTCTTGCATATCTCCACAGAGCTTAAATTGGTTCATCTTATGAGGTTGAGACTTACTCGAGAGAGGAGTTTCTACTAAACATTTGAACTAATAATTGAGTGAATTCGAGAGACTCACTTGAACATTCAAAGTGAATTATCTAGAGTAAGATCCCAAACAATTATCTTGCACTTATCCTATCAAAACCATATTTTCTCCCATTGATATCCTTCTTTGCTTATTCCGTGCTTTAATTGTCATTAGTCAATAGCTTTAGATCTTAGTTAATTTTAGTTAGAAATCATATGAATCTCAATTTGTGGTCATCTTGGATAGCAATTAAACTACAAACTACGAAAATACTGTTTAACTCCAATCCCCGTGGATACGATATTATACTATACTACATTTGATATGTAACGACCCGACCAGTCATTTTGAGAATTTGCATTTTGCTCGGTATTTTGAGGGTACGAGTATCTCCGTATGATTTATTAGGACTTGTGTGTAAAATTTGAGTTCATTCCGAGTTGATTTGATATGTTTCGGCATGAGTTTTTGAAAGTCGAAAGTTCGAAAGTTCATTAAGTTTGATTTGAGGTGCTTTCGTCGTTTCGATGTTGTTATGCCTGATGTGAAGCCTCGAATAGGTTCGTGTTATGTTATGGGACTTTTTGATATGTTCGTACGGGGTCTCGAGGGGCTCGGGTGAGTTTCAGATAGGTTTGGGTTGTGTTGCGCTCGTTTTTTTATATTTCGACGTCGTTTCTTCAAGCATAAATGGTACCACATTAAACAAATGAGCTCCATTTTTTTATTTTGATTGAAGCATTAGATCTGTATCGTAATTACGGACCCATAGAAAAAAGAATTATCGAATTTGGATATCGTATGAGGAGTTTATGGTCATTTTACTAAGAATTGGGTTGCTAGATTTTTCAGATTATTACGAAATTGCCACTGACCTCGTATTTAAAAATCTGCACTATCTACAAATATTGAAACCAACATATCTCCTTCATTATAAGGTCAAATGGAGTGATTCAAAAGCCTAACTTGGCTGAAATCTCACAAGTCCATTGGAGGCACAAAAGCGAGTTTTGGGATCATTTGGCACACAAAACGAGGCAGAACAACTGGACAAAAATACTTAATATCGAAAGTTTGTTCATTTGGTCATATTTTGAGTTGCGGAGCTCGGATTTGAGCTGTTTTTGGAGGCGATTTTCACCATATGGATTGGGGTAAGTGTTTTATACTCGATTTCGGTTATATTTCATTATCCATCTTCGTTTTCGGCATTTGATTGATGATTTCAAAGTGGAAGTTGGGGGTTTTGTCTAAAGTTTCATAAAGTAAATTTTTGAGTCTTGAACATTGATTTGGAGTCAGATTTGAGTGAAACTAGTATGGTTGGACTCGTAATTGAATGGGTTGTCGGATTTTGTTAGTTTCATCGAATTCCGAGGCGCGGGCCCGAGTTTGATTTTTTGGTTGACTTTGGACTTTTGATTAAAGATTCGACCTTTATCGATTGGGTTTGTTTCCTTGGGCGTTATTTGATATATTCGAGTTTCTTTTAGCTAGTTTCGAGCCGTTCAGAGGTCGGTACATGCGGGATGGCATTATTGGAGCATCGTTTGGCTTGCTCGGTATCAATTTGGCTTGTTTGAGGTAAGTGTCTTGCCTAACTTTGATGAGGGAATTTTTTCTACTAATTGCCATTATTTGCTGCATGCGGACGAGCGTATATGCATGTGCCAGGGTTAATCATGCTCGGGGGTAAATTATAAGATTAATTGTACCTTGTAGATTTATGTGACCTTCTTGCTTCATGTCTTACTTGACTTCTAGATTACCAAGAATACGAAATTAAATGTTAGAAACTAAGATTTAGTTTATTATAACTTGATTAATATTTGACGGGATTTTAAGAAACACTGATGTGTCTAATTCGGTCTTCATCATGCTTAATCAGTAATATATTATTGCGGTCGTTATTCTTGAGAAATTAGGTTCTATACTCGAATTGCAGATCATTCTTGAGAATTGTTAAAATACTTGAACAATAAGGGTCTTGAGGGTTTATTGATCTATTGTTGGCTTGAAAGTTGTGATTAGGTTTCATTTGGAATATTCGTTTAACCACTCTCCTTGATGTTATTTATGCTTCCTACCTTGCTTGTCATTGATATACATATGCTTGATGAGGAAGAGTGTAAAGCACGAAGGGTGATGTCGTGCCATTGCTTTTATATTATCATGTGAGGGAGAATGTAAAGCACGAATGGTGATACCGTGCCATTTCATATATTTTATCATGTGAATGAAAGTGAAAAGCACGAAGGGTGATGCCGTGCCATTTCATTTGATCATAAAAGCACGAAGGTTGATGCCGTGCCATTTCATTTGAGAGTAAAAACACGAAGGGTGATGCCATGCCATTTCATTTATATTATACTGATCTCATTTACATTATCATGTGAGGATGAGAGTAAAAGAACGAAGGATGATGTCGTGCCATTTTATTTATATCATCATGCTTTTATATTATCACGAGTTCATGGCACGAAGGGTGTTTCAGTGCAGGCGAGGACGAGGGACATGCATTGTGTTTTGATATCTTTTCCTTGTGTATACGTTCATGCGTTTACCTTGAGCTGTTATTGACGCACCTATATTTCCTATGTGACTTGTCGTTGTTGTTCTGTCTTTGTTCTTTATCTCAATTATTGTTGTGTTTCCCATGCCTTCTACTTGTTTAACTTGCAAATACCATGCCTTCTTCCTACTGTTATATCTATAACCATGTCTTATCTAGTTTGTTGCGCTTTAGTATAAGCTTTCTACCATGTTAGCCATTCATGCCTCTACTTGTTAGCCTATAAAGATCAAGCGTTCCCCTCTTATTTGTTATATCTACATCTATGCCTTCTACCATGCTAGTTAGGTGAAATTATGTTCTTCTTTCCTAATTGATGTCATAATTCCTATGTTTCCTACCTTGTCATTACTGTTATCGGCACTTCTTTCACATGGTTGGTACTGTTACACGTATATTTGGTGAGGACGAGATAAATGCACGAAGGGTGTTGCCATGCCGCTGGATTTGATGTCTTGAGATATTTCTCACACTATGAAAGTTATGGATTTATTACTGTGATTTGCTAGTTATCGCTCTAAGGAAAGGATTGGTCATGATATTGAGGAATATTAATCGTGGTTCTCCTAGAAATCATTTACTGCTTCATAATTGTTTCCTTGTAGGCTATTCCGTTATGTTCTAGTATTGTTCTATTGCTAGTCTTCTGTACAAGTTATATCAATGAGTATCTTTTAACTAAAAAGCCTCGTCACTACTTCACCGAGGTTAGTCAAGATACTTACTAAGTACATGGGGTCGGTTGTACTCGTACAACACTTCTGCACCTTGCATGCAGAATTTGGAGTGGAGTTGCGGGTGATGTCGGGAGCTGACTCTGAAGATGTTCATGCCTTTCAGATTTGGCTACCACTTGTCCCTGGGTAGTTCTAGAGTTGAATTCTTTCTAAGTACATTTATACAGAAGTTGAATTTATTTCATATCCGTTTTTACAATAATCTAGTATTAGTAGCTCATGTCTTGTACTACCAGTCTTTGGGATGTTGTTTGGAATCCAGATATATCAATTGTTGATCACATTTATTTTATTAGAATTGTGTTAACTGTTAATTGGCTGACCTAACGGGCCGAGTTAGGTGCCATCACGACCTGTGGATTTTAGGTCGTGACATGATTAGTGAGCATAATTTTAAGTGATGTTTTGCGCTCGTCAAATTTTTGCTCCGTTGCCGGGGATTGGCAATCAATAGTATTTGAAATAGTTTGTAGTGCTAATTCAAGAATTTCTTCTTTTTTTCATTTTATTTTTGCTTTTTTACGGTTAGTGTTCTTTGGCTGTGCGCATGTTACAGGTTAAGATTGGTGCATGACTCGATCTTCTGGGAAAGAAGTGCTACCATACGAACCAGAGATAGAAAAACAATTGCGATAGCTGAGGAAGGAAAGAAATCTCCCCGAGACTTTAAAGAAGGTTGGGCAATCCTTAACCAAAGAAACTATGGCTGGAGACGATGTTGATAATGTAGATTTGGCTGCAAGAGAGGCAGCCCAACAATGAGAGAAAGCTGCAAGGGATGTTGAGGAAGCAACTATCAGAGATGCACAGATTATCTATGAAGAAGAGAGAGCTCGAAGAATTGCTCAAAATAAACCCTTGGTTGCCGACCAGTTTAGAAATATAGCTCCCATGCTTGGGAGACCACTTGGCGACTATGCTAGACCGGTCTACAACCAAGGATTATCAAGTGTGAGACCATCTCCAATTGCAACTAACAATTTTGAGTTGAAGCAAGGGTTGCTCAAACCCTTAAGAACTGTTGTGTCTTCAGAAGGAAGATGAACGAAGATCCAAACACACATCTGATGGACTTCGAGGAGATTATGAACACCTTTCAATACAATGGGTTGTCACAAGATGCAGTATACTTAAGGGCATTCCCCTTCACACTCAAAGATGATGCAAAGCACTGGCTTCGAAGCTTGCCTAATGGATCAATTAGAACATGGGATGAGATGACCAGAAAAATTTCTTGATAAATATTTCTCATCAGCTAAGATGGGCAAGCTTAGAAGGGAGATTCATAACTTCTACCAGAACGAGACTGAAACTGTGTTTGAAGCTTGGGAGAGGTTTAAGGAGATAGTGCGAAAGTTTCAACATAGCGGAATTGAACTCTGGCTGCAACCCCCAGAACTTTTGGGATGGATTGACACCGGCCTCACATAGAACATTGAGTAATACAGCTGGAGGCCCGTTGATGAAGAAGACTCCATATGAGATAGTCATAATTCTAGATGAGTTATCTGAAGATGCAAATCAGTGGCCTACTAAGAGTGCTGAAAGAAGAAGATCAACTGGTGTTCACCAAGTTGATGCTAATACATCTGTCCAGGTAAAGCTTGATTCTATAGCCAAAGAAATAAGGAAGCTGAACTTAGCCTCAACACATAATGAGCCTTATGCAACCTGTGATATATGTGGAAAAGGACACCCTACTCATGAGTGTCAAGCCTCAATGGAGGAAGTGAATGATGTGGGTAATTATAACTTCAATGCAATGGGTCAAAAGCACCCCGGTTTTTCATGGAGTTCACCTGGGGGTACTGCAAATGCTTGGCAACTAAACAACCCCAGATTTCAAGGACAATGAGCTCCAGGCTTCCAAAATCAACAAAGGCAGCAGCTTCAGCCTCAATGCTCAATCAGCCCCGTTTAGAAGTTCTAATGAAGGCCTTCATTGTCAAGACAGATGAGAGTCTAGATGCTCATGGGGGAGCAATTAGAAATCTAGAGAAGAAAGTGGGACAAATAGCAACAATATTATCTGAGCGAGTCCCAGGTACTCTGCCTGCTGATACTGAGAGAAATTCCTAAGAAACGGTAAATGATGTGACCTTGAGAAGTGGGCAAGTGTTGAAAGAACCCACTCCAGTCCAAAAATAGGTGATACATGAAAAAGAAAGTAGGGAGGAGCTTAAAATTGAAGCTGATAAGAAGAAGAAAGGCAAGAAGGGAGTAGAGAAAAAAAAGAAGGAGGAAGCTTCGAGAATGGAGGAACATGATGTGAGCGAGCATATGCCTGCTCTACCTTTCCCCCAAAAGCTCTATTGAGAAAATCTGGACAAGCAGTTTGAGAGATTTCTAGATATGCTGAGGCAGGTTAATATAAATGTACCATTCACATAAGTTCTCTCACAAATGCCAGCTTGTGCCAAATTCTTGAAGGAGATCCTGATGAAGAAGAGGAAAATAGAGAAGACCTCGGTGGTCAAACTCACAGGGCATTGCAGTGCAATCTTGCAAAACAAACTCCCACAAAAGTGTGGAGATCTAGGGAGTTTTACTATACCTTGCTCTTTAGGCAGTCTTAAATTTGATAAATCTATATGTGATTCTGGTGCCTCAATTAATCTAATACCTCTGTCTATTTACAGGAAACTAGAGAAGGAGATTAGAGAGATAACGTCGGTGCCAATATCTTTGCAGCTGGCAGACCAAACGAGTATAACACCCGAGGGGACTGTGGAAGATGTATTAGTTCGGGTGATAAGTTCGTATTTCCTGTAGATTTAATAGTGGTGAATATGGAGGAGAACAAGGAGGTCCCCTTAATTCTAGGAAGACCATTCTTAGCAACAGGTAGAGCAATATTAGATACACGAGAGGAACCTCATGCTGAGAGTGGGAGAGGAGACTGTAACTTTTGAGATGAATGTAGCAACGGGGGTGAAAAAGGAGAAGGCCGCTGCAAGTGTTGAATGGAAGGTGAAGGACGTGAAAGAGAAAGATGCTGCTAGTGAAAACGCTAAGTGTGGGGTGTACCTCAAGAAGGCTAAGAAGAAGTTGTCTGCATGGATGTGTGCACTAGTTTGGGCACGAAGAATGGAGCCCGACTTTGACTCAGACCCCGACTAGGTATTCAGGGAAGTTTCCTTTACCTTATGCTTTTTAATTGTGTGTCACGGGGACATGCCACAACTTAAAGTGTAGGGTGGGGGATATTTGTATGTTGTACGTCTGTTAGTTTTGATTTTGTTAGTTTCGTTTCTTTTTGTTCATGTTTGTAGTTAGATAGAGAAAAAATTGAAAAAACATAAAAAAAAAATTAAAATTATCTGTTACATCCCATGTTTTCTTACGTAAGAGTATGTCTTATGTCAATTGATGTAAGACCAAAAATGAGATCATCTTTGGAAGTATATAAAGTAAGTTATCATTTTAGGATGTTACATATATTGAAGATCATGACCAACAAGTACAGAGAGGGTTGGAAGGTTTAGAAGCTAAGGAATTGAAGAAAATAATGTTTCGTCGAAAGTCGACAAGTTGGGAATGTTATAACATGTACTTTTGGGGTGAGACTTGGGTTCTTAAAATGATAAGGAGGTTATCTTATGAGTTATATTAGTCGTATTAAAGTTGTGTGTTATGTTTTGAAGTCAAGCGAGTTTTGGAAGAAAAGTCGATGAAAGTCATCACAAGTTACGTTCATAAATTTTGCTGAAAATTTGGGTCAAACGTAATTGCAATTTTCTCCAAATATACTTAGATTTATGGGTGTTCCACCCATCAAATTGAAGCTCTATGAGTCTATTTTCTAACTCATTAAACCGTTTGTCAATATGACATTGGAGTATAGAGATATATGCATTTTTACGAGATTTCATTTTTATTTTCATAATTAATCGATTTATAGCAGTCGGCTGTTAACCGATTGGTCGTAGGTTCGAATCCTACTTGGGGGGATTTGATTGATTCTGAATTAAAGAATTAAGAATAAAGGGGCTCGCTTTGCCCGTTAAGAGTAGGTAACCCGTTCCCTGTCTTTGTTTCTATTGCATTCTATCTCATCGTATCACATTCTGTTCTGCGAGATTAGAAAATCACCATCAATACCTCGGTCTAGGTCCGAGATAATATGCGCAGGCTGCTAGGTGACAAGTAGGTGTGTCACCTACTTGCTTAAATGAGAGTCCAAAAAGGGGCTATTTCGGGTCGGCCAAAGAGCCCAATTTAAGGGCTTATCTCCTGCAATATAACACCCATTACATAACACAATAACCAGACCTAAACCCCTACAATCATTCTCTCAAAAATTTCCCAGAAACCCTAATTGATTTTCTCCCCCTTTCAAGTTCTAATTGGAGGTAAAACCTAGAGTTTGAAGAACCAAGATAGGAGCTGAGTTATCCAACAAATAAGGTAAGTTTTCTGCTCTCTTTCATCCATTTTTTTCTGCTGTAAATGCATGGTAAGTCATTCTATATTTGTAAGAACTCACGGGATGGTGATTGGAAGCCGTGAGTTCGAGTTATTCACTTGTAGTAGACTGTTTGGTGGACAGTTTTGTGTTGATGTTGGCTGCATGTTTACTACTGTTTTGTGGAGTTTTGGAGGAGGAAGGGTGTGGGGAAACACCACATAAATGCATGGTGGTGGGCTGGTCATTCTTCGTAACATTTTCCGGCTGTTTAACACTACTACGGTGGTCGTTGTGTGTTTGAAGAGATTGGTATGTGTTGGGAGGTTTTGTAGTATTTTGTGGTGTATATAAGGTTGGAAAATAATGTATATATGTTGTTATTGTTGTGTTCTTGTGTTGTTGGTGTTATCTTGAATTTGGAGGAAGTAAGGATTATATGGGAGATGCTGCCCCTTTTAATACAAAATAAGCTTGCCGTTCGTTGTGCGATAGTTGTACCTTTCGTGACTTAATAATTGTATTATTATTGTTGTTGTAGATTAAGGTGCAAAGAGGCGAGTTCAACTTGGTGATTGGAAAGATTGTGATAAGGTATGTTAAGGCTAAACATTTCCTTCATTTTGGCATGATCTTGTAACTACATGAGTTTGATAACGAGGCATAAAGAGAAGTTCGTATTACTGAATTTATGTGCATTATCCTAGTCTCATAAGTTACAGTATTCTCCCTTATCGGGACATTATATTCAGTTAAGTTTTGTCTTCTTCCAGTTAAGAGAGTAGAGGGTATATATATATATTACAATATTTTCACCACCATCGAGCTATAATAGGTGGGCAGGCCCTTATTGGGCAACCTCTGATCAGATGGTAAGTTATATACCGAGCATACTATGGCCGAGCGCCTATGAACGAGCCCAAAATGGCCGAGATACAAAGCCTAGTATGGCCGAGCGCCTATGAGCGACCCTACTACGACAGAGCAGTTATACATACCAAGCCTTATAGGGCCTGCGAGCACGTGATTTTTGCCCTATATGAATTACTCCCATAATTTCTTTTCATTATTGGCAATTTTGTGGAATTTTGTGGCATTTTTTGTTAAGTGTTTGCATTTGTCTGTGCATTTTAATTAATGAAAAATACAAAAAATACTTGGCATGTGCATTTAGGGTTTAATTTTATATTTTAGGATTAATTACAAAATTAATTGTTTCATAAAATGGAAAAATCACAAAAAAATGTTAAATTTGCACTTTTAGTTTAACTTTGATTATGAGTAGTTTTTCTATTAATTTATTTTTAATTAATTGTGTTAATTATCATTTTAGGTTTAATTAGTTTTTTTCGAGTTCTAGGAATTAATTTTGATTTTAATTAAATTTTGAAAAAAAAAAGAGAA
Source organism: Nicotiana attenuata (assembly GCF_001879085.1). Lineage (NCBI taxonomy): Eukaryota > Viridiplantae > Streptophyta > Magnoliopsida > Solanales > Solanaceae > Nicotiana > Nicotiana attenuata. The sequence goes on from NW_017675768.1 coordinate 48,950, forward strand.
AAAGAAAAAAAAAGGAATTTTGAATTAAGTTTGTTTTGAAATAAAATAAAGAGAAGAGGAAAATTGGGCCAATTTGGATTAAAATACACCAGCCCAAATCGGATCACCAGGCCCAAATGCCCCACCCCAATCCAGTCCACTTCCCCGGGTTCCCAAACGGCGCCGTTTAATGGCGATTTAATCCTAGCCGTCTAGGTTGTTTGATCTAACGGCTCAGAAGCCTGGGTCATTTAATATATTAGTGTCCGAACTTCCGTCCCTCCCCCCCCCCCCTCCTCTCTTCGTCTCT
>NW_017675768.1:49372-49496 GCF_001879085.1 Nicotiana attenuata
TGGGTTGGAGAAGGGTAAAGTGGGAAATGCTTGGCTAGGATAGGGCTGCCTATATAAGGACCCCTTTTCTCTTTATTTAGGGGGTTACACATTCTGAAACTCTGAGAGAGAGAGTGAGAGCTGA
>NW_017675768.1:49516-60266 GCF_001879085.1 Nicotiana attenuata
CCAAATGGTAAGCATTCTGCACTTCTTTTAAGCTTCCTGTCAAGTTCGACTCATCTTCTTCCTCGCCTCTCTCTTTTGATTTGAAATTCATGCTCAGATTTTAGACTTGAATTCGTTTTTGTGCATGTTTTCTCCTGTTAAATCTCGACCTTTCCGTTCTGTTTTAATGGTGAATAAGCTAAGTGTTCTGGTTGGTTTTATCTAGTTTAAATCATTGTTTAGCTTAGTATTGATAAGTTTATGATTGATTGTTCTTGTTTTAAATGTTGGTGTGAAGACTTGAAGCTTTGATTCATGTTTTAATTTGTTTGATTCTTTAAGAATTGGGTCGTAGTTTGATTTGTTGAAGGCCCTCTGCGTTTAGGCAGTCCTGTTTGTCACATTTCTCAAACCTAAGAGGGGGGTAAATGAATAATTAGGAACTTTAGGGGGTCTCAAGGGGAAGGGCAGGGATAGTAATATTTGGTTGGGCAAAGGGCAATTTGGGGACTTCATATTGAGAGGGAATCAATTCTGTTAGAGGAGAAGGTTCTAGGGGATGTAAAAAACGTGAGTCTGTTAGAGAGATGATTTTCAGATTCTTTTGAGGGATAAAAGGGTAAAAATAATGGGTTGGAGAAGGGTAAAGTGGGAAATGCTTGGCTAGGATAGGGCTGCCTATATAAGGACCCCTTTTCTCTTTATTTAGGGGGTACACATTCTGAAACTCTTGAGAGAGAGAGCTGAAAACCAGAAAAATTTTAGGCGACTGAATTTGGTAAATTAACACTGTTTCATTGAAGCTTTCGATCCCCAAAGCTTTTTCATTGCTGAAACAATTCCTGAATATTCGAGGGCTAAAATGAATTGAATTTGTTCTATATTTAAGTGTTTGGGTCAGCTTTTGGTTGGATTTCGACTGTTGGGTGCTGTTTAACTCTGTTATTTGTTCAAAATTGTCTCAAAGCTGGTTTCCTTTGCTTATTTTCGGGCTAACACACCGCTGCTGGTTTTTGTCCTTGCTACTGCTGGTTATTGACCTCACTCCTCTTAGTCGTTTATTTCTGTTCCAGGTACATGCTTTGAACTTGAAATCATGTATGAAGTGCTGATTTGCTGAATGAAATGGAAGTGGATACAACATGTTTTAAGTGTTAATTTATGCTATTGTTTCTGTATCACATGCTTTTTTTTGTTCGTTTAGCATAATGCCTGTTTAACATGATGGCTGTAATCAATGGGGTTCAGACCAGAAACTGGATATAATAGTGCTTACTAGATCAGTTATGAAATTCAAAGTTTTGTTGTATGGTTCTAATAGGACTGGCAAAGACTTTCAGGTGAATGGTGTTAATTAACAGTCGTGTATGTTATATATGAAGTTTACTACATTTGATCTCCCATTTTATTAGATGTTGATTTCGAGTCAATTCTGCTGATTTAAGTATACAGGTTCTGTTAGAAAGTAACTGCAATTGGTTAAGTTCAATTAAAAGGTGTTGTGTTTGTTCATTCCATGTGATACGTTGCTTGCTTATAGAAAAGTTATCTTTGGGATTGTGGCTTTACAATGGCCATTCAACCCCAAGTACTCTCACGTGAGTTGTTTGGTACTAGTTTCAGGAGTCATTCAGTAAGGTGGTATAATTAGATTATTTTCTGAAGGATGGTTCAATAACATGCAAATCTCATGTTTCAGCAGTCGATTCATAATTTTGTCCATATGTTAGTAATTGAAATGTGAAATAAAGGAATGGGCCAGTTTTAATTAAATCTGATCGTTTTGGTTAATTTGTGCTAAAGGGTGCAAAGCAGAATTCGAATCCCACAATCAACTTCATGTCATGTTTGGTGTCAATTTATGTTTGCATTATGGCTTGGGGCCTGGACCCGTTTGGATTATGAAGCAGGGCCAATTGCCCTAAACATATTATCATGGGCAGCTCTGTTTGTCTTTCTAAATGGGTCCTGATGCGATCATAGGCCCGTTAGATGTTAGAGTTATTTAAATGTCATTCCTTGTTGGTCCATTGACCGTTAGAACTTAGTTGAACGTTTAATTAGAATAAAATAGGAGTTCTCTTAGCCTTATTAATCACTTAGGTCCATTAATTATAGCGGAGGTGTGCCATAATATGACAATACAAATAGTTTATGGCCCTCCAAATGTAACTAATATTTTCTTTATTAGAGTAGATTGAGGTGTGCCGTGCCAGACAAAATGACAATTGCATGGCCCTCACTTTAACTAATTCTGTATTGATCCTTAGATTCGAGGCGTGCCATTTAGCAAATTCCATGGCCCTCGCAAAGTGCAAACGCGTAGTTGCTTTAGGCGCGTATTTTAATAATCTACTTTCCTAAATTTGGGTGCACATTTATGTGACCCAAATCCAAATCTCAACGATGTTAAAATATGTCAAAAATTACGGGTGCATTTATGCGATGTGGTTCGAGACGTGTTTTAATAACGTTGCAATTTTCTCTAAAAAATGAATAAAAGCGTTAAAACTAAAATTTGCGCATAGGTTCATAATTTTTTAAAATCAGATAATTAAGCCGAATATAACAGTTGAGCGACCGTGCTAGAACCACGAAACTCGGGAATGCCTAACACCTTCTCCCGGGTTAACAGAATTCCTTACTCGGATTTCTGGTGCGCGGACTGTTAAACAGAGTCATTCTTTTTCTCGATTCGGAATTTTTAAACCGTTGACTTGGGACACCATAAATCTCCCAAGTGGCGACTCTGAATCTTCTAATAAATAATCCCGTTTCGATTGTCACTTCAAGTTGAAAATAACTCCCTTTATTATATCCTCTTCCGGGGGTGTAGTCAAAAAGGAGGTGTGACAGCTCTGGCGACTCTGCTGGGGACATGAACCCAGAACTTTTGGTTCAGGGTTCGAGAATTCGAGCTTAGAATAATTGTTGTATTTGGCTTTGTTTATTATCAGATATTTTTACATGTTGGGCTTAATGTGCAAAATGATGCTTTTACCGCTTTGATATTATTTGAACTGTACATATAAACTGTTACGAAACCCTTCTCTTCTTATCTTCGGGGATGTGCTCGCTGGTCGAGACTCCCTATTCTGTTAGTGTCATACCTTGAAATAAGAAAGAGGCTCGGACAAGTTACTAAGCCGGATGATCTTTCGGGTCCCCGGTACGTAGCCCCCTCCTCGATTCGAGTTGTCCGCTCGGGTACACAGTCTAGAACAAATACCCAGGTTTTGAACCTAGAATAACTCAGCCTCATGCCGGATCCCTAGTAGGAACGCTTGTTTGCATCATGTGCATTGGACTTTGGAGGCTCAACACAGGGGTTGGGTCTGTCTAGGACAGGTGTACGAAAATTGAAAACAGACCATCCTGATGCATCTTACGTACTGCTTGTGCATTTATTTGCTTCGGACTTGCATGCTGACCGGCTTTCGAATATTTGGGGAAAAAGGAAAAAAAAGGGGGGAGAGAAACAGCGGTATGAGGGTTAAAGAGAGATAATAACCTGTTTTGGAAAAACCAATGTCCAAATAGTGTCGAAACTCTGCCGATTTTTTTTTGGGGAAAATAAAAAAAATAAAATGAAAAAATGTGTTTGTTTTCTAAAATAGTTTGTTTTATTTGCCAATGAAAAAGGAAAAAAGAGTCTTGTGTTCAAAAAATAGTTTATATATTCACCAATGAAATGAAAAAAAGGGAGTCTTGTTTTCAAAAATAGTTTATTTTATTTGCCCGAACTACGCCAGTTTGATTCCCACAGGGCGTGGGATACGTAGGCAACCCTCATCGGGTCCAACTTCCCTTTTGAAATTAGCCCAAAAAGAACAAAATTTTATGGTATTGCCATTCTTGTCAAAAATAGCCGAATGTCCCTAAAAGAGCGCCGGAAGGCTGTTTTTGCAGGAACAGCCACCTTTGGTCATTTTTAAATTTTTTGGCCGGTTAGCGAACACAGCCTTAAAATCTTCTTCCTCGAGGTGCTGAAAGGCCGTATTGGCAAGGCCGGATATTTTTATGAAAATTTTGAAAAAATAGTGACAACTTGTTGAGTCAAAAATGAGTCTTGATTTTTCTCCTGTTAGTTTCCTTTTGAGCCTGTTGTTTTTATGGTAAAAATTCGGTAGAATGAGTCGTTGTAATCAAAATATTTTATTTTTAAATCCCAAAATGTTTTATTTTTATCCCCCAGAACTACGCTCGGTCTGATTCATGCGGGGTCATGATACGTAGGCAATCTCCATAGGATTCGACCATAACCAAGAGAAAGAAAAAGAGTGATAAAAAAAAAGAAGAAAAAGAAAAAAGAAAAAAAAGAGGAAAAGAAAATAAGAGGAGAAACAAAAGCAAAAAAAAAGAAAAAAGAGAGGAAAAACAAGTAAGCGAAAAGAAAAGGAGAGAGAAAGAAAATAAGAAACCGTGAGAAGGAAGCAATGGCAAAATAAGAGAGGGAAATGAAAGAATAAAAACAAAGAGAAAGTGAAGGCAGGAATGAAAAAAAAGGGGAAAAAGGGAAAAAAAAGTTTGCAATCGGAAATAGGAAAAGGCCGGGATGACGCATGCGACCGATCAAAAGCATAATAGGAACTGTTAACTGCTTAGGACCATTCATTCCCAAATGTGCGGTTACAAATATGTTAAATGCCCTACGCTAACGTGATGGTTTCATTTTGTCATATCATTTCAGACAGGTGGTCGGTTTGTGGTTTTTTCAAAGTAACTCTTCCCTACAACACAAAGGCAAAAGGCGATGGCAGAGAACAACAGAACTGAGTGGGTTGATACCGGTGCCCGAAAGCAGCGGGTTGAACAGGACAACGGGTTGGTAGAAGAGGTAAAGATGTTGAGATAACACGTGGCGGACATGTATCGGGCATGGATGACTGGGAAAGCACCACCCCCGCCACCACCCAGCTTCCTAGGCGCTGTCCTTACCCAAACTCCGGACAGAACGCCAGGCGATCCTCCACACTCTCCATATTTACCCGCTTATCACAGCTTTCCCAACCACCCTAGTTGCTCCATCACTCGTCGTCCAACTATCTTTTCCCAGAAGTGCCCTCCGGTCACATCCACTATTCTCGACAATGAATACCCGCCCAAAGCTCATAACGCCCAATATTACCCCTCCGAGGTTGCTCACAAGGTTCCCAACTCGCACAAGCAAGGCCCACGGGATGAGCCTCATGTTGAAAATGAAAAATTCACGGGAAGAGAAGGGCTAGATGGGGTACCCGGGAAGCTGAAAAGCATAGAACAGTCCTTAAGGGACAAGCAAGGAATGAGGGATCAGGGTAGCGTGGATTACAAAGAACCGTCCGTGTCTCCTGACATTCGCCTACCCATGGGGTTTAAAGTACCAAAATTCAGCTTGTATGATGGGTTTTGGGGATCCGGTAGCCCACCTGAAGGTTTACTGCAATGAAATGAGAAGTGTGGGAGGGAAAGATGACTTGATGATGGCATAATTCAGTGAGAGCCTAACTGGGGCAGCTTTGGACTGGCATAATCGTCAAGATGTTGATAAGTGGCCTACATTGGGGGACATGGCTCAAGACTTTGTCCGATACTTTCAATGCAAATCAACTGTTACCCCAGACCGCTCCTCCCTATCTAAGATGGAAAAGAAGCCGGAGGAAAGCTTTAGGGAGTTTGGGCTCAGATGGAGGGAGCAAGCTGCTCGAGTCAGTACCCTGATTGGCGAAGAAGAAATGGTTGAGCTTTTCCTACAAGCCCAGGGGCCCACCTACTTCAATCACTTGATCCCGGCCGTGGGTAGACCTTTCGATGAGGTGTTAAGAATGGGGGAGTTAGTAGAAGAGGGAATCAAGTCAGGCAAAATCATGAGTTGGTCGAAAAACATTCAGAACATCCCAGCAAACTTGGGTGGGGAAGGAAGGAGCAGAAAAGATGATCCAATGAGTTCTCCTGATCAATACTCCCAGCCCCGACACCGTCCCCGTGGATATCCTTGTGCACCAGGTGACCCTTCCCAATGCTACTTCTCCCCACAGTACTCACAAAGTCGTACATCATTTTTTCGATACCCGGCTTCACAAGATGCTTATCTACCACCACGAGCCTGCTCGAGACCCCCTGGATTAGGTTTTCGGCCTAATCAAGCACTTAGGGATGAGAGGTTGCAGAAGAAAGAAAAGTCCCTCACCCCTATTAGAGAATCATATGACAGTTTGTTCCAAAGGTTGAGGCAATTGAACATATTGAAGCCGATTCAGATAAAAATTCCAAACCCTCTGTCAAAGAAGTTTGATTTTTCTCGAAGGTGCGCATATTGCTCAGATGCCCCGGGGCATGACATAGAAAGGTGTTGGAATCTGAAGAAAGCAGTTCAGAAGCTTATTGATGCAAGCGACATTGTTGTGCCAAATCCAGATGCAGCAGACACCAGCCAAAGTCTATCGCCTGTGCATAATGAGACGCATATGGTGGGTATGACTTATTCTGGAAAAGAATGTGAGAATTCTTCTGGGAGCCTCGAAGGCCCACGTGCTACTAAGCTTCCAGTGCTATCAGAGGTTGATCTTAAGAATGAGTCGGCAAAAGGAACCCAAAAGCAATTTGTTAAGAACAATGTGACGAAGACTTGTGAAGTTTCTAGTATTGTTGATACAGATGTCAGTGGCTAAGATGGCGACTTTGAGGATTGGAAAGACGCTCTTTTCTGGGTCAGCCAGGGAGGAGTCTTGGCGGTTCATTTTGTTGTCATTTCTGTTGTCCGGGTTATTTTCAGGGTTGTAATCCGGATATTGTCTTGTGGTCAAACCCTCTCATCCTTTCATTTTGTCTAGCTTGTTTAGTCGTAGTGGTTTGTTTAGTGTTGTCCAGGTTTATTTCAGGTTTGTTCCAAGGTTGTACTCCAGTTTGTTTTGCTTGTTTTGTTATTCAAACCGTTCCACCGTTTGTCTAATGCAAATTCCGGTCTTTTGTTACTTCCAGTCATTTTCTCTGTTTAGTTCTTTCTTATCCTTTTGTTTTGTCTTTTGTCTAGTGCTGGTTCTGGTGACATGACATGCACGCATAATTCTCAGTCTGATCTTTAAAAGTCAGTTTAGTCAGGAAGCAATGAAACCATTTTGACAATAAGAACAGATTTGGACATTTTAAGATTATTTGAAGCCCGAGCCATGTGAAACTGGGGCGGATAAAACATAAAGAAATCGTAAAAGAAAGTTGGCCAAATTGACAGGGACCGTTCGTGGTAATAAGAGTGAGAGTATTGTCTAGTAGTACTTTAAAATTAACAAATGAAAAGGGCGAATGTGTGGATATGGTTATCAAGTCTGGCACAATCAGAAGATGTTACGAATGTTTGTTTAATTGTGTTGTTTGTACTTGGCATGTTTTGGGAGATTGGAATGACGAAGGCATTTTGTTCTGCTATCTAAATACTTCATCCTTTGTTACCCCCCTTTTGAGCCTTATTTATTTTCTTTCATACCCCTCTTTTGGAATCAGTAGCAAAGATCAGAAACGCAAGCGTGAAAGATAACTAAAGGGAAAAGAGAAAAGAGAAAAGAATGAAAAGAGAGAGAAGAAAAAGAAGAAGAAAAGAAGAAAAAAAAAAGAAGAAAAGAAGAAGAAAAAGAAAAGAAGAAAAAAAAAACAAACAACAACAAAACAACAAAAAGAGAAAATGAAGAAAGAAAAGAAAAGAAGAGAGAGAGGAAGAAAAAGGAAAGAAAAATCCCAACAACAAAGTAATTTCCTTGACATGAACTACGTTCGACCTGATTCCTTTTAAGGATACGTAGGCAGCCTCACGGTTCGGTCTCATCATAATAAAAATTCAAAAGTCCCCAAGAAAGAAACTGGGGCAGAAGTTGTGGTTGTGCAAGAGATTTGATTCTGAAAGTTGTAATTTTGAACCCATTTGAATTGTTTTGACCCTTTTTGATACCCTTTTTTTTAACCCCACCCAAAAGCCCACATTACGGTCCGAAGAAAGACCTTCCGACCAATCTTCGAGAAATGCCAAGTCAAGCAGGTAGAGGTGATTCATGTCAGGGGCAGCACTCTGGTCCAAGCAGGGAAAAATTGAAAATGAGAGAGTCTTATTGGTGAAAACCTTTACGGGCACCGTAGGGCGACATGAGCTGAGAGAAATAAAAAATGAGAGAATCTTATTGGTGAAAACCCTCACGGGCACCTTGAGGCGAAAGTAAGTTGAGAGATGAACAAATGAGAAAGGTCTGTTGGTGGAAAACTTTTCAAGGCACCGTAGGATGAACAAGGTCAAGGTTCAGGCAAAGTAATCAGGTTATGGAAATTCTGGGGCAACAAAGTATGGCAACTGAAAGTTGATTGGTTGGACAGATTGGGCCGATTAATCTGAAATGCATGTCATGGTCATTAGAGTTGGTATCCACATCTGATAGGTTTCTACTTCGTAGTTTTCTCGTTAGGAATCATCTCTTTCCTTTATCCTTTACTCTGTTCCTTTTGTTTTGTTTACTTCCTCCTCTTGAGTCTGTTTGGTCATAAGAAGTGAGAAATGACTTCAAAATCTGCCACCAGCTTTCCAGTTGAACAAAACGGGATCTGGCTAGCACATCAAAAGTGTCACAAGTCAGGAAATAACAACAAGAGTACTGAGCTGGTAATAATCAGCATGCTTTGGGGATCCTTGTGAAATACAAAGGCTTGGTATATCAATTCATGAACAATGCAACAGATGAAGGGATAGGGTGAACAAATCAAAGGTATTCCATGTGATAAGATTGACGAAAGGGTGGTAAACCAGTGACGAGCAAGACCTTCCAAGCAGAAATCAAAGTTATCATGACAAGTGAAGGAGCAACAGACCTCAAGGCCAAGGCCAGTGGATAAGTCAAGAAAGAACAACATATACATGGAGTGGGGGCAATGGACGTGCTTTGGGATGTGAGAAACAAAGGTCGGGGAAATGCCGGTTCATGCAATACAACAGCAGGGGATATTGGGGTTAAACAAAGAAAAGGTATTTTATGTGATGAGGACGACAGAAAAGGGGTTAGTCCATAAACAAGCAAGGTCTTCGAGTGGAAATCAGTCATCATGGGAAGTGAAGGAGCAATCTCCTTCAAAGTTCAAGGCCACAAACCAACCACCACATTTTAAACTGACAAGATTATTCTTTGATTGAAATAGGGGCAGAAAATTTCATTTGTTTCGGAGAAACTCTCCGTAGGGGAAAGAGCAAGCACCAAAACAGGTTTGACCGTAAACTCTCAGGACCCTCCTGGAAAATGTGGCTTAGTTAAAATTCAAAACAATCATGAGTAGCATAATTTAGCGTAAGTGTATCCAAAGGAATATAAGTTGGTTTCAATGTTTGCATGTTTAAGATAAGATTCAATTAGGAGTTGTCAGGGCCTTCCTGGATAATAGGATGTAGTTTACAACCCTCTTAGATAACAGAACTTAGCGGAAGTAATACCTTTAGAAGATGCAGCTTAGATCTATAATTGTCAGTTGTCGGGACCTCCCTGGATAATAGGGCTTAGTTTTCAAATTCTTAGCAATAGTTGGTAGAATGATTCATGTTTAACACTCACCCATGTGCCCAGCTACCAAACTGGGGCAGAAAATTTTCCTTGTTTTTGTCTATTTTGTTGAAGTCAGGTGCCCGCCTGGATAGCAGAGGAATACATTCAAGTTTTGGAGTCAGGAGCCCGCCTGTATAGCAGAGGAATACATTTCAAGTTTTGAAGTCAGGAGCCCGCCTGTATAGCAGAGGAATACATTTCAAGTTTTGAAGTCAGGAGCCCGCCTGGATAGCAGAGGAATACATTCATGTTTTGAAGTAAGGAGCCCGCCTGTATAGCAGAGGAATACATTTCAAGTTTTGAAGTCAGGAGCCCGCCTGTATAGCAGAGGAATACATTCAAGTTTTGAAGTCAGGAGCCCGCCTGTATAGCAGAGGAATACTTTCAAGTTTTGAAGTCAGGAGCCCGCCTGTATAGCAGAGGAATACATTTCAAGTTTTGAAGTCAGGAGCCCGCCTGTATAGCAGAGGAATACATATCAAGTTCAGCAGTCAGGCATCCACCCGGAGAAAGAGAAAACATCTCAGTTTACAATTCAAAGTGGCAACAATGGATTTCACCGAGAGAATACAAGACAACAAGGCAACAAGAAATACAAGAGCAAGTTTGAAGATCTAGATAGGATTTTTGTAATTCATAGATCATAGCTTAGTCTAACTTCTTTTTATTTTGACATGGTGTAATAAGGAGGTTCAGTAAGCAGTAGCAGCAACAGCAGCAACAATGAAATCACAGCTTCATGGTAGTCCCAGCTACCAGACATTCCTGAACTACACTGACCTGATTCCTTTTTAGCCAAGGATATGTAGGCAACCTCAGAAGCAGGGTGCGGTCAACTCATTCAAAAATGCTTCACATGGAGTATTCAAACGGGCAAAAATTGCTCGTATCCGCTCACTTGTCTTTGCACGAAAACTCTTCGTGTTTCTGAGCAAAGAGGGGCAGCTGTGAGCACGTGATATTTTCCCGATATGAACTTACTCCCATAATTTCAAAACAAATAATTCTTTTCATTATTGGCAATTTTGTGGAATTTTGTGGTCATTTTTTTGTAAGTGTTTGCTATTTGTCTGTGCATTTTATATGAAAAATCAAAAAATCTTGGCTATGTGCATTTATGGTTTAATTTTACATTTTTAGGATTAAATTAGAAAATTTAATTGTTTTACATTAAAAATGGAAAAAATTCACTAAAAAAAATGTTTAAAATTTTGACTACTTTT
>NW_017675769.1:0-3527 GCF_001879085.1 Nicotiana attenuata
ATCTATTGCAGGCCTTCGCCTGCGAGATACTAGCTTTGACCCCCCTACACCTTCCACACATGCCTCCGATGTACATGCTTCGGACAATGATGCTGCTAATGGCGAGGAGGTGCATTATGATGAATATGGCAGGATCATCATAGTCCCTGAGGGTGACGGGTAAGAGTTATTTGTTATTTTAACTTTTTTTGTTTAGTACAGTTTTACTAAGATATTAATGTGTTTTTTTAATAAAATTGCAGGTTCATCCCTAGTAATGTTACTACAAGGATCATCACCAAAGCCACCAGAAAGCTTTATGATGGTCCTTATGCGACTTGGAGTGAATTCCCATTCGCTCTCAAGGAGGCAATGTTCAATCAGTTTAAGGTATAAATATTCTTTTAAGCAGTATAATCATTTATTAGCTTTTAGCTAATATTATATTATAAGCAGTTAATGCACTTAACTTTTGAATAATTATTAGCTAATAAAAGCTAAGTATAATATATCGAATATAGCTTTTATGATATTTTCATCTAAATATGATATTTCCATATAATACTTGACTTTTGAAATACAGAGCAAGTGTGTATGGGAACAACGCTATAGCGCGGAAGTGGCTGCAAACTTCCATCTCAAAGCTCGAAAGCGGTTGTCCCATTGTTTCTCCAAAGCTAGGCAGTTGAACCAGAAGCCTGGCTGGATGCTTCAGGATTTATGGGATGATTTGCAAAGGCAATGACTTACAGCAGAGTTCTTAGAGAAGAGCGAAAAAGGAAAGAAAGCCCGAGCATCTGAGAAGGGAGGATCCTTGCACACTGGAGGTGCGGTCAGCCTAGGGACGATAAAATGAAGAATGGTACGTAATTGCTTAATTTATTTTAATTTTCTTAGTATATGTATTCTGTTTATTAACTAAAATTTATGAGTTTTCAGGAAAAAAAGTTGGGGCGTCCGATGAACCAAGATGAGCTCTTCAAGGAGACTCATATTGTGAAGAAGAAGAAAGAGACAGACCAAGAAAGGTGGGTCGAGGGCCGAGCCTCGACTGTACATGTAAGTTTTCACTTTTCATTAAGAATTTTGATTTACTTTTATATAAGTTTGGAAATAGTAATTCATATATTATTTTTCTTATAGGGTCGCTTCACAGCTGAAGTGGAGCAATTCATACGCAGTCAGCCACCTAATGAGTCCGGCGCGCCAATGCAACTATCGGACGAGGATGCTGAGAGAATATGGACACAGGCTTCTGGCGGTCCAAAAGGGGGGGAAGGTATACAGGCTTCCTAATAAGAAATTCCATCGCTATAAGTGTGGAATGTAAGGAATAGGGACTTCCTCCCAAGCCGAACAACTTGATGGGGAGAGCCTCTCCTCTATGTGGGAGACTGTGGCAAAGCTCACATCCGAGCTAGAAGCCGCCAAGGAGAGAGAAAGGCTTAGAGATATGCAGTACTCTGGCATGCAAGCTCAGTGCAAGGGCATGCAAGAGCAGATCAAAACTCTCCTAGCTTCTGGTAATTTTCCAATTCTCCGGTCTCGTGAGTCATCGCCAGAGGCTCGCCTTCCCCGTGCTCATTCCTCCCGTCCTCCACGTGGTCATTCTTCCCATCATCGACAAATAGACCATTCTAGATACCGTCATGGTGAAGAAAGTTCATCAGACGGTGATGATAATGATGTAGAGAACAATCTTTGAACTTATTAGTTTATGCTAGACAAATACAATTGGTTTTCGAATGGTTCTGTAATAACATTCAACTTATTAGTTTGCTAATTAGCTTAAAGTATAAAGTTCTATTGAACTTTATACTTTGTTCGTTATAATTGTTGTTGTTGTTGTTGTTTGTTGTTGCTGTTGTTGGCATATTTGCCTATTTAGGAATTTTGGTAAGCTGGCAGGTGGTGTAGCTGCCAAAAGAGGCAGTTCCTGCCAGCAATATACCAAGAAAAGCGACCAACTTTGGTCGCTATTTGGTCGCATTTCTATTAAAAAAAAAAACAATTTTCTGTGAAATAGCGACCAAGGTTGGTCGCTATTTAACCCAGATTTCCCAAAAAGCGACCAAGATTGGTCGCTATTTACCAGAAAATTAACAATTTCTTGAAATATGGCGAACAAGGTTGGTCGCTTATTAATAAATAAAAAAATTAATTCATGTATTTAGCAACTAACTTTGGTCGCTTATTTAAAAAAAATAATTAAAAAATTTATAGTATAGCGACCAACTTTGGTCGCAATTTTCCAGATTTTAAAATATAATATTTCGTATACAGACCAAAGTTGGTCGCTACTTTATAATTAATAACAAATAAAAAAAACAAAATTTACACAAATGAGACCAACTTTGGTTGCAAAATTTATAATATTAAAATAATATAGCGACCAAAGTTGGTCGCCAGTGTCTTTACCGGAATATTTAGGTCCTTTGACTAGAGAGACCAAAGTTGTCGCTAATCAGCGACCAACTTTGGTCCCTAAGGTAAAGGGACCAGCTTAATATCGACCAGGCACGTTTGGTCGCTTTTTGGTCGCTTTTTGGCCAATAAGCGACCAACACTGGTCGCTTTTTGTGGTCGTTTTTTTTTCCGGATTTCTAGTACTGGAAGGGGTGCGAAAAGGAAAGGAGGTGGAAATTTGTTTGTATAGCAAAAGGGTGGAGTTCTAAAATATTGTTTCGGCTCTATCTAATATAGCTCTACTAGTGAATGACTTTGTTAACGGTTCTGTTTATGGTGCAGTTGTGCTCACTAAGTCTGAAAAATTGGTAATACCATTTCATGATTGTTATATGTCTTGGTCTGTTATTTTTCTGTTGCAGTTTGGTCATACAGAATGTATAAAAGTTTTATTCCTGTTATTTACCATTCTGGCTATGGTGCTGGCAAGTTATAACATGATCGTCAACAGATCTCTCTGTCTATATGAACATTGCCCTTGAGCTTTGGTGGGGAAATCACTATTGTTGAACATTGTTGATGTTTTAGATGATTTCTTTTGCAGATTACGACTGCCAAGGAGGCTGAGAGATTCCATCATTTGTTTGGATTTGGTGCAAGTGTTGCTCATATTTTCTCTTGCACGGTGAAGTAGTTTCAAGCTTCTTTGTCTCCTTTGAAGTCTTCGTGGTTCTTTATCAATATTTCTTGGATAAGATGAAGTGGATTTGTTGTGAAGTTAATCTACAATGGATTGTCACCTATTTAAGTTAACTTTAAATTGCCTCTACTTGCCTCTTTTCTTATATATGTTATTATACACACTCTTATCTCCTAGCTTTTCACATAACTTATATTAACAGGGTCTATTTTGAGAGAATATTGAAGAAGACTTTGAAATTCCCCTTAAGACATTCCACTTAAATTAGTATCATTAATTATGTTGACATGTAAAGTTCATACCACTTTGCTGTGATCTAGGTCGAAATAATGTTAAAATACTGTCCAAGGTCATTTTCTTGTGCCTTTCTTTCACAAGATACAATGTGAACCATGTAAATAGTATTGATTTCATTTCCATTTTTGGGTTGACGCCTGTGCAT
>NW_017675769.1:3703-29286 GCF_001879085.1 Nicotiana attenuata
AAGGCAAAAAAATATAACTTTGCAACAAAGTGTGCATCTCGAGGATTTGCATCAATTAAACGACAAAGAGAACAAACTGAAGAAGATTCATAATAAGCACAGTATCACCAATATCAGATAAGCTCCGCCGTCTGTCAATTCCCAGCTTCCACCTTTTGGCTCCTCGCGCTTATTGATCTCATCTTTGCAGTTTTGTGAATTTCCCGTTTGGATCATTGTTTCTTGTGAGTTTTCTTCTCCTTCTTCGCATACCGTGTTTCTCTATTTAATTTTTTATGGCATGTTAGGACTTTATTGCACAAAGAGTTTAATTTGTCCAATGGCTTTGTCTTTAGGTGTTTGAGGCAATTCCTGAATGAATTAGGCATTTTTTTTTGATTTCTACTATTGTTTTGGGTTTATTTTCTCGATTGTGAAATAGTTGGGGAAACCTGCGACTAAATACTAACAACCGCTTTTGCTTTCAATTAGACAGTACGGATTGAACTAAACCATCCATGCCTTGTGTCTTTTCTCAATAAGAAGAGAAATTTCAATATTAAGTTTGCAATGAGATCTTTAATTGTTTGTTTTTCACACTTGGTCTTCGTGAATCAGAGTTTGAAGCTTTTAACATGCGGATGTACAATTTATTTTTTGTTCACATTGATAAGCTGTTAAATCTGTAAAAGCCCAGATGTTCTCAAAGTCTTGCTATTCCATGTTGTTTTATCAGTATAAGCTACTAAATAGCTATTTGGGTCTGGTAGTATCTTCAATTTGATATAGGACATAAATAGGAAAAATTAATTTTTCATCAAACATTATTGTACATGCGTACACTTATTTTATGTACTGAGATTCTTTCCACATATATGCACAATCCTTTAAATCAATTAAGAAGATAAACAGAAATAGTAAATGAAATCAAGCTGTTGGGATTAGCATTTGGTAGTCAGCTTACTGAATGCCAATTTGAAAAAATAAGTAAACTTTCTTAAGATTTATTTCCCCGCTGTTGGAGAAATCACAATGTTCTGTTAATGTAAATGCTATGACAGCCACTATCCTGTGTGCATGTCCGGAGTGCTTGTAAACAACACAATTTAATTTATCACACTTTGTCTTCAGTGAGATTGTAACTTGCATCATACAATATGTACGATGACCACACTGAACAATGATTGCACAACTATTATGCATAACTGATTAGACAAAAAATATATTCAATGACATACAGATTGTTCTATTTGCTCCAAATAGCTACAAAATTTTAAAGAATATATAATAACCAACATGAGTTCATACACTTAGAGTTGAATAAAAAACAAATAAGCCAAAACTACTTACTGCAGCAAGGACGTAAGACATCATATAAACCCCATGATCGATAGAGTGTCTTGAATAGCAGCTTTGCTATCACAATTAAGAGTTATAGGTAGCTCAACATCCACTCCTAACTCTTTGAAAAGCCTTGTAAGCCAAGTGAGTTCAGCCACTGCTGAGGCCGTGCTCATGAACTCTGCTTCTGCAGAACTCCTTGCTACAGTTTCTTGCTTTTTTGACTTCCAAGAAATCAATGCATCTCCAAACTTCACCAAGTAGCCTGTTACTGATCTCCTGGTCTGAAGACATCCTCCCCAGTCTGAGTCACAAAAGCCTTCTAGTTTACCTGAGTCTCCAGATGGCATTAGAAGGCCAAGACCAGGAGAACCTTTAATATATCTCACTACTCGCAATGTAGCTTCCATGTGTGACTGCTTTGGTTTGTGCATGTGTTGACTTAGAACTTGCACCACATATGCAATATCCACTCTAGTCATAGTAAGATTTAGTAATCTGCCTATTAGCCTTTGATATTTTCCAGCATCTGCTAACAACTTGTCTTCTGCTTCAAGGGAGGACTGATTTTTGAATGAATTTGTCATACTCTTCAGATGTGAGTTTTACATTTGCTTCCAAAGGTGTACCAGCAGGTTTTGCACCACTAAGACCCATTTCTGCAATGAGTTCCAAGGCATACTTCCTTTGGCTCATCACAATGCCTTTAGATGATCTAGCAAATTCTATTCCAAGAAAGAATTTAAGCTCACCTAAGTCTTTCATTTTAAACTTCAACTTCAGGTCATTTCTGGTTTGCAGAATCAATCTCTGATTGCTCCCAGTTACAAGTAAATCATCCACATAGACAAGCACCACTATTAGCTCAGACTCCACTTTCCTGGTGAACAATGAGTAATCAAAGTGACTTTGAGTGAATCCAAGCTGTAATAAGGCATCTGTCAGCTTCTTATTCCATTGTCTAGGAGCTTGTTTAAGCCCATGGAGAGACTTATGGAGTTTGCAGACACTGTGCTTCCCCCCTGGCTAGCAAACCCTGGAGGGACCTCCATGTAATCTTCAAGGAGATCACCTTGAAGGAAAGCATTGTGCACATCCATTTGAAAAATGGCCCAATGCTTTGCTGCAGCAATAGCAAGGACTGACCGGACTGTAACCATTTTGGCTACAGGAGAAAAAGTCCCAGTGTAGTCCAACCCCTCCTGCTGACTATACGCTTTGGCTACAAGCCTAGCCTTGTACCTTTCCACTGCACCTGAGGAGGTATATTTCACCTTGAACACCTATTTGCAACCAATGGGAACCTTCCCAGGAGGCAGATCAGCCACTGTCCAGGTGTGATTATCTTCCAAAGCTGATATCTCACACTTTATTGCTTCAACCCATTTGGCATCTTTGACAGCCTCAGAGTAGGACTTAGGCTCCACTATGGTAGAATAAGCAGCTAAGGCAGCCCCAAAAGAGGGTGACACATTGGCATAACTGACACAATCTGAAATTGGATAGCAACAATGGGCACTGCCTTTACCAGGGACAATATAGTCCTTCATCCATATAGGTGGCCTGCTGACCCTAATGGACTTTCTGTTGGCATCATGTACCTCAGTAGCAGAAGGAACAGGAGTATCACGGACTGTGGAATCATCAGCAGCAACAGGATAGATAGGAAGAGAAGCATCAGGAGAAGGAGGTATAGAAGGATCAGCAGAATGGGGAGAAATAGAAGAAGAAGGAATAGAAGATACAGGTTGAAATTGAATATTCGCAGGGCTACTTGATGGAGTAGTAGAAACATCTAGAACAGGAAATAAGGAAGAGGGAGATGAGGTCAAGTGCTGAAAAGGAAAGATATCCTCCATAAACACCACATCCCTGCTAATATGAAACTCCTTTGTGTGAAGACCAAACATTTTATATCCTTTTTGTGTAGCAGAATAACCAAGAAAGACTGCAGGATAAGCTCTAGGAGCAAATTTGTCAGGTCTTCTAACTGTAGTGACATAGCCTAAACATCCAAAGATCCTCATATGTTCTAAAGAAGGTGAATGCCCAACCAGAATCTCAAAAGGAGTTTTGTTGTGAAGAACAATTGAAGGGAGCCTGTTGATGATATATACAGCAGTGCTCACACATTCTCCCCAGAATCTTAAGGGTACTGAAGCTTGAAATCTGAGTGCTCGAGCAACCTCTAGAATATACCTATGCCTTCTTTCAGCAACTCCATTTTGCTGAGGAGTATAAATGCATGAACTTTGGTGTATGATCCCCTAGATTGTAGTACTTTTGACATATGAGTATTGAAGAATTCACATCCATTGTCAGATCTGAGAAACTTAACAGATGTTGAGTATACATTTTTGATCATAGCAAAGAAAGATCTCAGAGCAACAACAATTTCAGCTTTAGTAGGTAGAAGAAAAATCCATGTATACCTAGAGCAGTCATCTACCAAGGTCAGAAAATACCTTTTTCCATCATAGGTAGGAACTCTATTAGGACCCCAAACATCAGCATGAATTGTATGAAAGCATGACTTTGAGGATGTAGAACTAAGAGAAAAAGGTAGTCTTGTTTGTTTAGCTAGGGGACACACTGTACAATGCTTGTCGTTACTACTACATTCAACAGACTGAAAGTCACTGGACCCTTTCAATTTCTGCAGAGTATCTAAGGGTGCATGGCCCAATCTCTTATGCCACACAGCTATACTCACTACTTTATTTGAGACTTTTACTGCATTTACAGAGTTTATTTGCCTTGGACTCTTCAAGATGTCTGCTACAGAACCTTGATCTTGACTTTGTAGTGCCACTGACTTCTTTGGAGTAGAGTTGAACACATATAGTCCATCTTCCTCTCTACCAATCCCCCTCACCTGACCACTGAAGAGCTCCTGGAAAATGAAGAAATCAGGGAAGAACATAACAATCCATCTCATTTCCTTTGTGAGCTTGGACACAGATAGAAGGTTGTATTTGAAGTCAGGAATATACATCACATTAGACACTATTAGGTCCTTCAAGAAAACAACAGACCCTATGTGACTAACATGAGTAACACTACCAGTAGGTAAGTGAACTTTTTCACCTTTGCTTTCAACTGATTTAGCATTGATCAATAAGCTAGATTCATTCACCATATGACTTGAAGCCCCTGAGTCTACAATCTATTTTGTTAGAATTTTAGTAATATCACCACAAAATGGCATACCTGCTGCCATAGCAGATCCACTGCACTCAGGTTGTTTTCCTAGAAGTTGAAGAATCTGGTTGTACTGATCTTGAGTGAATTGAGGAATTCCAGTTTGAAGGTTCTGACTTGTTTGTTGCATCTGCTCCACCTGTGAGACTCCTGCAAAATTAGCTGTAGATCTTGCTTGTGCAGGGCTAGTGAGATTATCAGACACATAGTTGCTAGCATTGACTTGAGCATAGTTAACTGAATTCCCAAATCCACCCTTCCTTTTAGACTTAAAGTCTTATGAATATCCATTCAATTTGTAACAAGTCTCCCTAGTGTGGCCTTTAAAGTTGCAGTAGTCACAATGTAGGTTGTTTCTCTTAGATATATAGCCAGAATTTGGGTGATTTCCTCCTCCAGATTGACCATAGCTGGCTCCTGCATTCCCTTTGTTACTAAACAAGGCTGTCATGTCATTTCCCACATAGCTGTGATTTTGTCCATGGTTTCCTTTTGCATACAGCTGCATTGAAGCTCCAGTTGGTATTCCTTTGTTGCTGAACAAGGCTGTACCTTCAGTAACTTCTGAAACCTGAGAAGACTGGGACAATGCTCTTCTGCTTTCTTCAGAAATAATCATTGAGTAAGCCTTGTTTATGGAAGGTCTAGGAGACATATTCAAGATCTGATTGCTTGATTGAGAGTATGTTTCATTTAGACCCATAAGAAACTGTAACAGCCTTTGGTACTCAAAGTGTTCAACATATTTCTTTGATTCTTCACAGCCACACCCAGGGCAGGGCATAAGAGCATCAAACTCTGCCTATAGTTCCTTCAATTTCGAGAAATAGGCAGACACAGTAGACAGTCCTTGGGCCAGAGTTGCAATTTGTTTGTGCAAATATAACACTCTAGAACCATTGACTTCATCAAACGTTTCTTTGAGATCCATCCACACTTTGTGTGCACTTGAAGCATAGACCATGCCACTTAGCAATTCAGCACTCACATAGTTCATAATCCATGATAGAACTATAGCATTACATTTTTCCCAAAGTTCGTGAAGAACAGGAGGGAATTTCTCTTTTGGATATCTTCCATCTACAAACCCTAGCTTACTTTTGCCTAACAGACTAACACGCATAGTACTGCTCCACAAAGTGTAATTCTCAAGTCCTGTAAGCTTGACAGAGATGAGAGAACTACCTGGAGTGTCACTTGGTTGCAGAAATAGTGGATGATGCTGATCGACCACTGGTGCAATCACTAGTTCCGCAGCTACCTCTTCGCGAGTCGATCCATTGTCTTCTCCAGTAATCGCCATTGCCAACAGAAATCTAAATCACACAGATGTCAATTTCTCAAAATCGATCTAACCCTAATATTTAGGAATCGAAGCAATTGCTCAAGCTCAAACGAATGACTAGCAGAAAAAATCAAGGAAGATGAATCTGGATTTAGACTCAAATGATCTAGATCATTAACTCAAGCTCTGATACCATAATGAACTCGAGATTCACCTCTAAGCTATGGCGATGAAGATCAGAGAGAGAAGGAAAAAAATTGGAGAAGAATGAGCAGTTATGCTCTGTTTTCTCTCAAACTGATAAACTGAAGAGTACTGTACATTTTATACTATTCTAACTCTATTTAACTACCACTAACTAATTACATATAATTAGCTGTACACAGCTGTCACTAGTGCTTGATTCAACAATTAGCATTTGGTAGTCAGCTTACCGAATGCCAATTTGAAAAAATAAGTAAACTTTCTTAAGATTTATTTCCTCGCTGTTGAAGAATTCACAATGTTCTGTTAATGTAAATGCTATAACAGCCACTATCCTGTGTGCATGTCCGGAGTGCTTGTGAACAACAAAATTTAATTTATCACACTTTGTCTTCAGTGAGATTTTAACTTGCATCATACAATATGTACGATGACCACAGTGAACAATGATTGCACAACTATTATGCATAACTGATTAGACAAAAAATATATTCAATGACATACAGATTGTTCTATTTGCTCCAAATAGCTACAAAATTTTAAAGAATATATAATAACCAACATGAGTTCATACACTTAGAGTTGAATAAAAAACAAATAAGCCAAAACTACTTACTGCAGCAAGGACGTAAGACATCATATAAACCTCATGATAGATAGAGTGTCTTGAGTTCAACAGAAAGTAACACATCATCTCTTAAGTATGTCGGAAGCTCAAATATGCTGTTGCAACATCATACTAATCTAATGCTAAAACACCACAGTAACCAGAGAGGAAAGTAGCCTATAAAAAAGGGTAACTAAAGAGGAAAGTTTAGTGTTCAGGGAAATTATTTGCCAAATTTCCAAAGTAGAATTTTATTACTCCGTCCGTTTCATCTTAAATGAGGTACTTTCCTTTTTAGTCTGTTCCAAAACAAATGACACATTTCTAAATTTGGAAATAATTCAACTTTAAACTCTTCATTTTGCCCTTTTTGCCCTTAATGAGAAGCTTTTATAGCCACACAAATGGCATGGCCCCACAAACCTTTTACCCCTTAAGCTTTTAAGACCACAACTTTCAAAAGTCCACTCCATATTTAGCTTTTTAACCGCCCAATAGGCTTTGTGTTCAAGCTCAACGGGCAAGTGGAACGCCTTCCCATAAACCAACCTGTAAGGAGAAGTACCTATAGGGGTCTTGTATACAGTGCGATATGCCCACAATGCGTCGTCCAGCTTTCCAGCCTAGTCTTTCCTATTTCCACTTACCGTTTTCTCCAGAATATTCTTCACCTCTCTGTTTGACACTTCCACCTGACCACTCGTTTGGGAGTGATAGATGGTAGAAACCTGTGCTTAAGTCATACTTTGCTAGAACATTATCCAACAACTTGTTACAAAAGTGAGTTCCTCCGTCACGTATCAGCACCCTTGGAGTCCCAAAGATTGTGAAGATGTGCTTCTTTACAAAGTTTACCACTACCTTTGCGTCATTAGTAGGAAGAGCAATAGCCTCCACCCACTTAGACGCATAGTCGACCGCCACCAAGATGTACCTGTGCCCATTAGAGTATGGAAACGGTCCTATAAAATCAATCCCCCAAACATCAAAAAGCTCTACTGCCAGAATATTTTTCAAAGGTGTCTCGAGCTTTTTCATGATCGTTCCAGTTCTTTGGAACCTGTCACACTTTTTAACAAAGGCGTGTGCATCCCTAAACAATTTTGGCCAATAGAAACCTGATTGTAGCACCTTTTGGGCAGTTCTATCCCCACGTTGATGACCTCCGTATGGGGAGGCATGACATGACAGTCATGCAATATTTTGTTCATCTCCTCCTCAGGGAAACATCTTCGTACCAACTAATCTGTGCACTGCTTATATAAGAATGGCTCATCCCACATGTAGAGCCTCACAACATGTAGAAACCTTCTTCTACTATCGGGTGTCAATTCTGGTTGTGTCACCCCACTTGCAATAAAATTCACATAATCTGCATACCACGGGGCTTCACTCGAGGTGATTGCTAATAACTACTCATCAGGAAATGTTTCTTTGATTAACCCCTCCTTAGCTACATGGTTCCGATTTTCTAATCTGGACAAGTGATCAACTACTTGATTCTCTGTTCCTTTTCGATCTCGGATCTCCAAGTCAAATTCTTGGAAGAGGAGGACCCAACGAATCAACCTCGACTTGGCATCTTTATTTTCAAACAAGTATCTAATAGCCGAATGATCTGTGTAAACAATGACTTCGGTTCCCACTAGATAGGATCTGAACTTGTCAAACGCCTACACTACTGCAAGCAACTCTTTTGTCGTAACAATGTAATTGATCTGGGCCGGATTTAGAGTTTTGCTCGCATAGTAAATGGAGTAAAAAAATTTATCCCTCCATTTCCCCAAAATAGCTCCGATTGCTATGTCACTCGCATCGCACATCAACTCAAATGGTTGCGCCCAATCCAGGGCAATGATAATTGGTGGAGTCACCAATCTTCCCTTCTGCTCCTCAAATGCTTTCAGACACGCATCATCAAACTTGAAGGGGGATATCTTTCTCAAGAAGCTTGCACAAATGAGAAGAAATTTTTGAAAAATCTTTAATGAAACGACCATAAAAACATGCATGGCCCAAGAAGCTGTGAATGCCTTTGACGGATGTCGGTGGGGGTAATTTTTCAATCGCCTTCACCTCTGCTTTGGTGCAAACAATTTTTGGACACCTTGTGCCCCAAGACTATACATGCACGTACCATGAAATGGCACTTTTCCCAGTTTAGCACCAGGTTCGTCTCTTCAAACCTAGCATGCATTTTATCGTTCATTAAACAATTATCAAAAGAACACCTAAACACAGAAAAATCATCCATGAACACTTCTACAAATCTTTCAACCATGTCAGTACAAATAGCCATCATACACCTTTGAAAAGTCGCAGGTGTATTACAGAGACCAAAGGGCGTTCTCTTGAACGCATACGTGCCATAGGGACACGTAAATGTGGTTTTCTCTTGGTCCTTTGGGTCTATAGAAATATGAGTATACCAAAAACAACCATCTAGGAAACAGTAGTATTCCTGGCCAGCTAAAATATCAAGCATTTGGTCAATAAAGGGGAGGGGAAGTGGTCCTTTCAGGTGGCATTGTTTAATTTTCTATAATCTATGCAAATTCTCCACCCAGTGACAGTTCTCGTGGGAATCAAGTCATTATTTTCATTGACCACTACCGTCATCCCCACTTTCTTAGGCACACATTGGATGGGGCTTACCCATTTGCTATCAGAGATTGGTAATACAATACCTGCATTAAGCTACTTAATCACTTCTATTTTTACCACCTCTTTCATGATTGGATTTAGTCTGCGTTGTTGCTCTACACTTGGCTTGTGTACGTCCTCCATGAGGATTTTATGCATGCATAAAGCTGGACGAATGCCTTTAATGTCAGACATCATCCACCCAATTGCTCGTTTGTGCTCATGTAGCACTCTCAACAGCTTTTCTTCCTGCAATTTAGACAGTCAGAAGAAACAATAACAGGTAAAGTGTCAGAACCACCCAATAAGCATATTAAAGGTGAGGAGGCAAGGGTTTAAGCTCCAATTTTGGAGCTTCTTCAATTGACGGCTTTGGAGGAGGCCTGCTTGGCCTATTTAGGGGCTCAAAAGGGTGTATTCCCTGCATGTAAGCACAAGATGCATCATCTCCTCAACCTCATCATCAATCTCCAAGCTATCGAACAACATGAGTGCTTTCTCTAGAGAATCGTCTAGATATACACTCGTGTCAAGAAGTTTCTCATCCATCTCCGCACAGATATCATCGACTCTTTTACTCTATTTTATCACAAAAATGAAAATTTGAAAAATATTTTCTTTTATTTAGCTAATTAATATTTTATCTAGTTACTTTTAATTTATCTACCTTACATAAAACTTGAAAATACAAAAATTAGTTTCACTTTTAGTATTTAGTTTTATATTAGTTTATTTTAATTAAGAGTGATTTTTACACTTTATAGATACATTGTATTATTGGTCTTCTTAGCATAAATTCAAACCCAAAAGACATGGTCCAACCAAATTTCCCAAATCCAGGCCCATTTACCCTTTCTCCTCTTATACCTAATTAAAATAACCCTAGAAAAAGACCCCTAACCTAGTCTTGGAGATCAGCCGCAGGACCCTAGTGAAAGAACCCCCAGCCTTTTACCATCATCTTCTGCTGAGAACCAAAAAAACGAGAGAACCCTAGTCTAAAGAAATTAGCCGCAATAAACAAAAAAAAAAGGCTCCTTCTTGAACCAGCGAAGAAGAGATCTCCCATCGGTTCCTGCTTCTTCATCTCAATACCAATGACCTTTCTTCTTCTTCCACACGCACCTGGAACCCTAAGACTCCATGAACGCCCTTCTAGCTCCTCCATGAGCTTCTTTTTCAACAACAACCTTAGACCTAACCCCAGAGAAGCTAGAGATCCCAGCCGTTACTGCTATTTCATCTTTGACCTTCAGCACTACACGTGGCTATTCAACTCAGCCTAAAACCTGCCTAAACTATCATATTTTTTTCAGTTACCTACTTAAACTATTCAGTGTCCCCGAAATCCCCCACGAGCTATATTTTCTTATATATTAAAAACCCCATATTGGACTTTTAAAGGTGTGTTTGTCTAACTATTAACTTGTGATTTTAAAAAAAATATTTATATAGTTTACTCTTGATGTATTACTCTAGGATGATTGATTAAATTTAGGAGTTTTGGCCAAAATAATATTTAATGTACTGTGTTAATTTTAGGTTTAATTGTGCCAAACTCCAATTAAATAAGTCATTTATATTCACTTTATATCAAAGTAAAAATATAAATAAAGGCATATAGTGTTTTATTTCTTAAAATTCATCTTATATTACATAAAAAATATTACACAAAATAAAATTTCGCAAATAAAAAATTAATTAGCCAACAAATACAATTACATTCTCTAATTTGATATTACATAAAGAAGGTTCAAGATATTAAACTTTATTCTCTACATGGTGTTGAGTTTAATAAGAAGATTTAAATTGGTATTCTTTCGACGATATGTGTAGACATGAAAGAGGACTAAAACAAAAAAGAAAATTAATCATTTCAGAGGAAACAAGAGAGGGGGAAATTTTTCCAGAGGAAACTCATATGGAGAACTGAAGAAAAAAGGTTAAAAAATGACGAAGAAGGTGGAAAAAAACAAAGAATGTAAAAAGAAAAAAGAAAAAAGAAGGAAGAATGGTGAAAGAATGAGGAAGAAAGATGAATATAACTAAAATAAAGAGAATATTTACTTAAAAAATAAATGTGAAAGAGGGTTACTAATTAGGCATTATTTTCTGTTATATGAGCCATTTTGATGGCTTTTTTCAGCTACCACGCGCTCCCAAGCGAGTGTCCACACACGTTATGCCAGGTCAGCGATGAGGGGCTTTTAATATGAAGGACAATAAAGTTCGGAGGGGGGAGGGGGGTGGTTTGGGGACACCGAATAGTTTGAGTAGGAAACTAACAAAAATGTTATAGTTTAAAGGGATTTTAGAGTATTAACTCTTTAGATTATGCAAATGCTTAAGGTGACATTAGCTTATGCAACATTTAAAAATCCTAATAATTTTTCACATACACGCATTAGTTTAAATTCCTTTTCAAGAAGTAATTGTGAAAAAAATACTCCCAAAAGATTTCCTTGAAGTGATTGAGTATGTTTTCCAAAGGAAGTTTCGTCCTCAATTCAAAGAATATTATATAATCTTTTTTAAAACTACAATATTCTAGACATGTTATATCTGCCTCTGAGCAAAAACCTTACTATTTTCAAAGTCCTCTCAAAATTAGCCGACGACTCCAAAATTAATTCTTTTTTTATGGTCGTAGTCATTAGGATAATGTCATATAATCTTACATCATATTCTTGCGTTAGCATATGCGTGTCCAAGCGAATCTATGCATCTTACTTCTAATTCCTTTTGTTCTTAGTTTTGCCTCTATTAATTTTATGCGATTTTGTTAAAATGGACAAAATCTTCAGTCATGATCAGACTATTTCTTTTGATTTGCGTCTTAAATGTGTAATAAGGTGAACATGGCTGTTTTCTGTCTTTAAAATCTAATCCGAGGTTATTTTGGTCTTCAAATTGCTTTAATATAATTCGCGTGTCCATATGTGATTTTACCTGGCAGCTCATCCATGTGTCCACTTATAAGGAATGGCGTGTCCACTTCCATTCGTTAAAGTCATCCGTCTTTCATTTTTTTCTTTTGTCATGTTTATAGTCTCTTTTAATGGCGTTCTCTTTGTTTATTAATTTTTTGGCTCTTTTCTACAGCACTTGAATCCGGGTCCAATAGCATCCGGTTAGTCTCTTACCCCTTCGTGATTTTGCTAATTGATATGCTATTTTGAGATTTATCAGTACTTTTACCTTTCGTAATTTCACAATTTTTTGTCCTTATTTTTTCACCTTAATTATTCTTCGCGGACGTCAGATCAATTTAGATTATGTATCTCTTATTCGCTATTGCTTCATTTGTTGGGGTTCTATTGAGTCGTTGTTGTTGTATTTGATTTGGTCATTTTACTAATGGGTTTATGTTTATTTTCCAATGTTAATGGTTTAACATCAGAAATGCTAAAATTGAGTAACCAAAAGTAGGGAAAGGGGTTATACTCTTTCTAACCTGCCATAATACGTCAACCGTCACTACAAGGGCCGCGATACGTTCCCCATGATTCACCATGGTCAGAAATGGTGGTAATGACAATGTATTCCCTCGTCCGATGTCAAGCCTGGGCTCTGATACCAACTGTTACGCGGCGCCTTCCTGAGATTCCTTGGAAGGGCAACGTAAGGCTAAGCAACTGATGTCCGTGTAGTTACTTTCCGCCAATTGAGGTCTACGCTAGACTAGATTGTTAGTGCCGTACAGAAAACCAATGTCAAGAGCAATTGAGAGAACCATAAAGAGAATTAAGAATGAAAGAAAGCTTGATTGCATTAATGAAAGTTATTATAGAAAGGTAACCCGGTGTCGAGAGGGAGAGACACCAGTACAGAGAATTGCTTGCTTGCTAGAAAGTTTGATTTCTTGATCCCCCCTAATAATTCTTTAAAAAAAAATAAACAAAAGTTACAAGACATCACCTAACTAAGCTAGAAACATAATGGAAGTACATGAAATAAAGCTACTCTATATTTACTCATTTGATAACCCTCAAAATCTTCCATCTTTGGTTCAAATCGAATTTCAAATGGAAGAAATCCAAAGGTATTTACAGCCAGATAATGAAAAGGACTTAGTTTCCTACAAGGTAGAAGCATGTCCATTTTCAGCAACCTTGTCTCTGGCATCACGTATTGTGCGCGCGACATTGTCCGCGCGCGCGACACTATTTTCATATACCTGCGGTTGGGCACTGGCGAGGGCTATTGGTAGGGACGACAGAGGCACATGCGCGTTTGTCACTTGGAGCAATAAAGACCAAGAGGCCGTCCATGGCGCTAGGCGTTGGAGGCTTGCTAGGACGCCATGGGGCGCGTCCAAGGAGTCATGGGGCATGGATGGAAAACCGACCATGACATTCTCCCCCACAAGAGTTGGCGACGTCCTCGACGCTTTACTTGCAAAATAATCATCAATAAGGCTCTTGTAGGCTTTGAGGTTTGTTCCCCTCTCCCAAGTATTCTCCTCAGCATCACAACCCTGCCATTTCACCAAGAACTCTTGGTGATCTTTCCTTGAGGCGTGAATTACTCGATCATTGAGAATAGCTTTAACACGCCTTTTCCCGGTTGAATTGGGGCCTCAAATACTGGGTATTATGGTTGGCTCCGTGAAGGATCCTCTATGTCTACCCGAAAAGGTTTCAAAAGACTGACGTAGAAGACGGGATGGATTTTCCACTAGGCTGGGGTATCCACCCAGTACACAACTTTTCTAATGCGTCTTTCAATGGACAAGGGTCGTATGTATTTTTGAAATAGGCGAGGGTCATGGACCCCTGAAAACAAGTACCGCTTTGGGATTTTGACTATCACTTTGTCTCCTACTTGGTATTCAACAAAGCGAGGATTTTGATCAGCATGCCTCTTCATCCGCTTTTGGGCTTTGACAAGATAGCTTCGCACTATCTCCAAATTTCGTTGCCAAGTGGCCTATTGTGAGGTTGCAACTTGGCTAATGTGGAGGATTTTTCTTATTTTTTTTAAAATAATATATAGATATAGATTATGCGATGTGTGTATAGGGTAAAACATGATATGCTAAGTGGACGCTCAAGAGAATGACACGTGGAGCCTAAGGCGGCGGATAGTTAAAACCGAAGGCAATTGTCCCGTTTGTTACCAGAAGGAATGACACTCGTAAAGATATAATAAATATCCTCCGCCCGGTAGCATTTAATGGAGAATATTCCACAACACCATATACACTGCCCATTACAAAAGAATATGGCATTCATGATTGTCGTTACATATCCTTCAATAATGGTCCTCATAATTGGCATTGAAGAGGAGTATGATCCTAGGACCTTATTCCCTAGGTGTATCTATAAATAGTGAACTCTATTATCATTGTAAGGGGATTTCTCTAGCAAACTTATGCTACAATCTATTCAAAGCTCTATACAATTTTATCTTCTTATTTTTTAGGTTTCATTATTGCTGTGCCCGGAAGCTTCGCTCCCAAAATTACTATTTCTGCTATTTCATTTTTCTTATCAAGACCAAGTGTTACATATTTCTTCAATTCATTTATTATTCTAGGATCGAATTAATTCACTTGTCTAAAAATCGTGTATAAATCCAACTGTACCATTTTACGAGTGAATAATATGATTATAAATTTATTATCTATTTGTAGGTAATTTTCACAAATTAGATTTGATAACTGTTTTAAAAATTCAGGAATTAATAGCCTATAAGAGAAGAAATTATAAATGAAGAGAATTGATAATCCAAAGAAGGATGTAGATAATTTACTTTAGTGTAAAGAAAGAAGTAGATTGTGACGACCCGGCCAGCCGTCCCATGAGTTACCGGTCAGTTTCCCCCATTTTTGCTTCTTATTGCTTTGTTCAACTATGTTTTGAGGTATCGAGTCGGTTGGATTGGATCCGGGTTGGTTTTGGAGAAGTTTGAGACACTTAGTCTCTTTTAAGGAAGATTAAGTTGGAAAAGTCAACCGGATGTTGACTTATGGGTTAGAGGGCTCGGATGTGAGTTCCGATGGATCGGTTAGCTTCGGAAGGTGATTTGTGAATTAGGAGCATGATCGGAATGGGTTTTGGAGGTCCGGAGTAGAATTAGTCTTGAATTGACGAAGTTGATATTTTGGCGATTTCCGGTTGTTAGGCGAGATTTTGATCCAGGGGTCGGAATGAAATTCCGAGAGTTGCAGTAGCTCTGTTATGTCATTTGGGATGTGTGTAAAATTTCAGGTCATTTGGATGTGGTTTGGTTGGGTTTTTTATCAAAAGCGTATTTCGGAAGATTTTTGAAACTTAGGCTTAAATTCGATGTGATTTGGTAGATTTGATGTTGTTTGAGGTGTTTTGATGATTGGAGCGAGTTTGAATAAGGTATTGGGTTATGTTTTTGCCTTTGGTTGAGGTCCCGGGGGCTTCGGGTGGTCAATCGGACCATTTTGGAGTTTGGATGATTGCAGATTTTTGGTTCCAGCAGCTGCAGGTATTTTGTTCATCGCGTTCGCGGGTGGCACCTCGCGTTCGCGTAGAAGGAATTGAGGAAGGCCACAAATTAGCTTTCGCGTTAGCGGAAGGATGGGAAGCAGTGCAACGCATATGCGAGATGGCCATCGCGATCGCGTAGAGTATTTTTGGGTCTGAGGGGTTCAAGGTCTTTTGCTCATCGCGTTCGCATAAGGGATATTGCGTTCGCGAAGGTGTAGGAGGAGGAAGCATCGCGTTCGCGATTGGTGTTACGCGTTCGCGAAGAGAAAATTTTTGGTCAACGCAAGTTTGTGCTATGCGAACGCGAGAGTTGGACCGCGTCGCGAAGAAGGAAGGTCAGGCCTGGGCAGAATGTTTTTAAGTCGTCTTGTCCGCGATTTTGGGTCTATTTTCACCCATAGTTGATCATTTTGAGAGCTTTTTGAAGGAGATTAAAGAGGGATTCAAGGGAAAACGATTTGAGGTAAGATTTTTGGACTTAAAACTCGATTCTATTGTGAAATCTACCTAGAAATTCATGGAAACTTAAGCTAAAAATGGAAGAACTAGGGCTTGGAATTTTGGACTTTTGATTTGGGATTTGAAGGGTCATTTGTGGACGGATTTTGATGTTTTTAGTATGTATGAACTCGTGGGGAGATAAGGAACCTATTGGTGTAAAAATTTCTGAGTTTCGAGACGTGGGCCCGGGGCTCGGGTTTTGTTAATTTCGGAATTTTTTGTATTTTCGATTGTTTTCGCATGGGTTTTGTTCCCTTAGCATATTGTGATGTTCTCGTTCTGATTTTGGATAGATTCGACGCACGTGGAGGCCAATTCGAAGGGCAAAGGCGTCGCAAGCTAGGGATTTAGCCGGTTCGAGGTGAGTAATGCTTGTAAATGATGTTCTGAGGATTTGAAACCCCGGATTGTGCATCGTAGCACTATATTGAGGTGAGGCACACGTTCGATGACGAGCGTGGGGTCGTGCACTATTAGGGATTTGGACTTGGTCCGTCCCGATTGATGATTTTACCGCGTATTTAATTGAAAACTATTTGTTATCATCATTTATTGGGCTGAATGCGATATTTGGGCTTCGTGCCAACTATTTGGACCCTTCGGGGCTTTTGTTTGATATTCCCTCACTGTTTTGACTCATTATTTGAACTCAGTCATGTTAATTTCAACTATTTTACAACTCAGCCGTTTCTACTCAGTTTTGAGATCTAAATGATATTTTAAATGATGTTTGGACTGAGAAACACTGTTTTACTATTGCCTGAGGGGCTTGAGATGATTTTTGACTGAGTAAGGCCGAGGGCCTATACTGTGAGGAAATACTGGTACTGATTGGAGGCCGAGAGCCTGAGATATGTGCGCCACGAGGTGGCTTGATTGATATGAGGCCGAGGGCCTAGATTTGATGCCACGAGATGGCTTGTTATTGCACGTGGGCCGTAAGGGGCCCCTCCAGGAGTCTGCACACCCCCAGTGAGCGCGGGTACCCATTGTGATGTGAGTTTGAGCCCGAGGGGCTGTTACTGTTGTGAGATGTTTCCCGAGGGGCGGATGTGGTGTTACTGTGCCCGTGGGGCAAATTCCTATTTGTTTATGTTATCATAATTAACTGTCAATTACCTGTTTTACTGGTTTAAAAGAGCATTTCCTTGATTTTTACTAGTTTTACTGAAATTAATTAATTTTACCGCTTCATTATAGACTGCAATATGCTTTACGTATTTTCTTGCTTTCAGTCATTATTTATATTCATTACTCACTGAGTTGGAGTACTCACTTTACTCCCTGCACCCTGTGCAGATTCAGGCGTAGCTGGTTCCGCTCCGGAGTGTGATTTCCTCCAGTTCCAAGCGGACTTATTCGGAGATTACGAGGTAGCTGTTGACATCCGCAGCCCCGTGTCTCTATTTCTCTATCATTTCTGTTCCTTTCCAAATAATTGTAGTAGTTTATGACCTTAGTAGAAAGTATTGTGGTTCATAGATGCTCGTGACTTGTGACACCCCGGTTAGGGCTGTGTCGGGTTGGATTTTCCCACATTGTTATTTATATTTCCGCTATTACGTACTATTAAATCATGTTTAGACTATTTTGTGTTGCTTAACTGCTTTAATTGATGAATTGGGTTATACTGGCTGGCCTTGTCTTCACGAGAGGCGCCATCACGACCGGGTTCGGGGTTAGGGTCGTGAAAAGTTGGTATCAGAGCCTATGTTACATAGGTCTCATGAGTCATGAGCAGGTTTAGTAGAGTCTCGCGGATCGGTACGGAGACGTCTGTATTTATCCTCGAGAGGCTGTAGAACCCTTAGGAAAAACTTCATATTCTTGAAATTCTTATCGTGCGAGTTTGTTGATCCGAGTACTAAACTTCTGTTGTTTTATTCTCTCACAGATGGTGAGGACACGCGCTACCGGAGAGGGTGGACGACCCCCAGTGCCACCAGCTGCGACCACCAGAGGCCGAGGATGCGGTCGTGGTCGTGGTAGAGGCAGAGCAGCGAGGGCAGCACCTGCAGATCCACCAGCTGCCCCAGTTCAGGACCAGGTTCCAGTTGTGGACCCTCCAGCAGCACTAGCTCAGGCACCAGCTGTGCCTATTATGATTCCGGGTCTTCAGGAGGCCTTGGCTCAGATATTATCAGTTTGCACTGGCCTAGCTCAGGCGGTTTCAGCCACTACAGCCGCAACTACTTCACACGCAGGGAGAGGCAGTCAGACTCCTGCCACCCGCACACCTGAGCAGGTCGTGCAGGGACTTCAGACGCTGGGGGCACATCCAGCCCAGCCGGTCGCAGCTGCTCAGGACTATGTAGTTCCTGTCATGCCAGAGGATGAGCAGCGTAGGTTGGAGAGATTTGGGAGACTTCAGCCTCCGACCTTCAGCGGAGCAGAGGGCGAGGATGCCTAGGGCTTTCTAGACAAGTGTCAGAGGATGCTTCGTACAGCCGGTATCTTGGAGACCAGCGGGGTCGCTTTAACCACTTATCAGTTTTCAGGACCTGCATTCACCTGGTGGGAGGATTTTGAGAGGTGCAGGCCTGTTGGTGCAGCACCTCTTTCCTGGCAGCAGTTCTCCGTTCTCTTCTTGGAGAAGTATGTACCGCAGTCTCGCAGAGAGGAGCTCCGTAGACAGTTTGAGTGGTTGCGTCAGGGAGACATGACCGTGTCTCAGTATGAGTTGAGATTCTCTGAGTTGGCTCGTCATGCCATCTGGTAGGTCCCGACAGATCGAGAGAGGATCAGGAGATTTGTCGATGGTCTTAATTATCAGCTCCATATTCTCATGACCAGGGAGAGGGTGACTGGTGCTACTTTCGAGGAGGTTGTGGACATTGCCAGGGAGATTGAGTCTGTCCGTCGCCAGGAGCGAGAGGAGAGGGAGGCCAAGAGGCCTTGAGGATCGGGTAGCTACAGTGGTGGTCCTTCGAGGGGCCAGTTCCAGCACGGCAGAGGCCGATAGTTCCGTCATGGTCAGCCTGATCGCTCAGGTTATCGAGGGCATCATCGGGTCATGGATCCCACAGCTCACACCAGGGCCATTCTTCACTTAGTGCCCTCCCAGCTTAGAGCTCATCCCGTGCTCCATCTGTTCAGGGCTCTTCTACGCCGAGTGCATCTGCTGGTCACTCCAGTGCGAGGGGTTCTCATCAGCCCCCTTCTCCAGCACCCAGGAGTTGTTATGAGTGTGGCGAGGTGGTCCATATGTGGAGGCAATGTCTCCGCCGTGTTGCTAGTTCATCCCAGCAGAGGGGCCAGTCATCAGCTTCAGCTCTAGTTGCTCCACCACCACCCGCCCAGCCAACTAGGGGTGGGGATCAGTCAGCCAGGGATCGCCCCAGAGGGGGAAGTCGATTAGGGGGTGGTCAGACCCGTTTCTATGCTATTCCAGGCAGATCCGATGCTATTGCCTCCGATGCCATCATTTCATATATTATTTTAGTCTGCCACAGAGATGCCTCTGTGTTATTAGATCCCGGTTCCACCTACTCTTATGTGTCATCTTACTTTGCTCGCTATTTGGGTACTCCTCGTGAGTTTCTTGCTTTACCTGTTCATATATCTACCCCAGTGGGTGATACTGTTGTTGTAGACCGTGTGTACCGGTCGTGTGTGGTGGTTATTGGGGGTCTGGAGACCCGAGTTGATCTTTTATTATTGGGTATGGTGGATTTCGATGTCATTCTGGGCATGGATTGGCTATCTCCGTGCCGCGCTATTCTAGATTGTCATGCTAAGACAGTCACATTGGCTATACCGGGTGTGCCACGGATTGAGTGGCGAGGTGCGACTGATCACGTTCCTAGTAGAGTGATTTCTTTCTTGAAGGCCCGGCGTATGGTTGGAAAGGGTTGTCTTTCGTATCTTGCCTTTGTAAGGGAGGTGTCAGCTGAGACTCCCAGTATTGATTCTGTCCCAGTTGTGAGGGATTTCCCTGATGTATTTCCTGCAGACCTGCCGGGCATGCCACCGGACAAGGATATTGATTTGGTATTGACCTGGTGCCGGGCACTCAGCCCATTTCTATTCAGCCGTATCGTATGGCACCAGCGGAGCTGAAGGAGTTAATGGAGCAGCTTCAGGAACTCCTAGATAAGGGGTTCATTCGGCCTAGTATGTCACCTTGGGGTGCGTCGGTTCTGTTCGTGAAGAAGAAGGATGGCACCATGAGAATGTGCATTGATTATAGGCAATTGAACAAAGTAACAGTTAAGAACAAGTATCCTTTGCCTTGCATTGATGATTTATTCGACCAGCTTCGGGGAGCGAGGGTATTCTCCAAGATTGATCTCCGTTCGGGTTATCACCAGTTGTAGATCAGTGATTCGGACATTCTTTAGATGGCCTTCAGGACCAGATATGGTCACTATGAGTTCCTGGTTATGTCTTTTGGGCTGACCAATGCGCCAGCATCGTTTATGCATCTGATGAATAGCGTGTTCCAGCCTTATCTTGACTTATTTGTTATAGTTTTCATTGATGATATCCTAGTATATTCGCGTAGTCAGGAGGAGCACGCGGAGCATTTGAGGATTGTGTTGCAGAGATTGAGAGAGGAGAAGCTTTACAAGTTCTCCAAGTGTGAATTTTGGCTCAATTCAGTGGCATTCTTGGGGCACGTGGTGTCCAGTGAGGGTATTCAGGTCGACCCAAAGAAGATAGAGGCGGTTCAGAGTTGGCCCAGACCGTCCTCAGCCACAGAGATTCGTAGTTTTCTTGGTTTGGCAGGCTATTATTGCCGGTTTGTTCAGGTATTCTCGTCTATCGCATCGCTCTTGACCAAGTTGACTCAGAAGGGTGCTTCATTTGTATGGTCGGACGAGTGTGAGGAGAGCTTTCAGAAGCTCAAGACAGCTTTGACCACAGCCCCAGTGTTGGTTTTGCCATCAGCTTCAGGTTCATATACTGTGTATTGTGATGCTTCGAGAGTAGGGATTGGTTGTGTGTTGATGGAGGAGGGTAGAGTTATTGCTTATGCTTCTCGTCAGTTGAAGCCCTATGAGAAGAACTACCCCGTTCATGATTTGGAGTTGGCTGCCATAGTTCACGCGTTAAAGATTTGGAGACATTACTTGTATGGTGTATCTTGTGAGGTATTCACTGATCATCGCAGTCTTCAGCATTTGTTCAAGCAAAAGGATCTTAATTTGAGACATTGGAGGTGGTTGGAGTTGCTTAAGGATTATGACATCACTATATTGTACCACCCGGGGAAGGCCAACGTGGTGGCCGATGCTTTGAGCCGAAGTGAGTATGGGGAGTTTGGCATATATTCCAGTTGGGGAGAGACCCCTTGCGGTTGATGTTCAGGCTTTAGCCAACCGGTTCGCAAGGTTGGATATTTCGGAGCCCAGTCGGGTGTTGGCTTGTGTGGTTTCTTGGTCTTCCCTATTTGAGCGCATCAGAGAGCGCCAGTATGATGATCCACACTTGCTCATCCTTAGAGCTAGAGTTCAGCATGATGATGCCAGAGATGTGACCATTGGAGATGATGGGGTGTTGAGGATGCAGGGCCGGATTTGTGTGCCCAATGTGGATGGGCTTCGGGAGTTAATTCTGGAGGAGGTCCATAGCTCGCGGTATTCTATTCATCCAGGAGCCGCGAAGATGTATCAGGATCTTAGACAGCATTACTAGTGGCGGAGAATGAAGAAAGATATTGTGGGATTCGTAGCTCGGTGTCTCAATTGTCAGCAGGTGAAATATGAGCATCAGAGGCCGGGTGGCTTGCTTAAGAGGATGGATATTCCAGAGTGGAAGTGGGAGCGGATCACTATGGATTTTGTAGTTGGACTCCCTCGGACTTTGAAGAAGTTCGATGCTATATGGGTGATTGTGGATAGGCTGACCAAGTCCGCACACTTCATTCCTATCTGTACTACTTATTCTTCAGAGCGGCTGGCAGAGATATATATTCGAGTGATTGTTCGGTTGCATGGTGTCCCAGTTTCCATCATTTCAGATCGGGGCACTCAGTTTACTTCCCAGTTTTGGAAATCTGTTCAGCGAAAGTTGGGTACTCAGGTACAGTTCAACACGACTTTTCACCCTCAGGCGGACGGGCAGTCCGAGCGCACCATTCAGATATTGGAGGATATGCTACGCGCTTGTGTTATTGATTTCGGAGGGTCATGGGATCAGTTTCTACCGCTTGCAGAGTTTGCTTATAACAACAGCTACCAGTCTAGTATTCAGATGGCTCCATATGAGGCTTTGTACGGGAGACGGTGTAGATCTCCCGTTGGTTGGTTCGAGCCCGGTGAGGCTAGGCTATTGGGGACAGATTTGGTTCAGGATGCTTTAGGTAAAGTGAAGGTAATTCAGGAGAGGCTTCGTACAGCGCAGTCGAGGCAAAAGAGTTATGCTGACAGGAAGGTTCGAGATGTGTCCTACATAGTTTGCGAGAAGGTCCTGTTGAAGGTTTCGCCCACGAAGGGTGTTATGAGATTCGAAAAGAAAGGGAAGTTGAGTCTGCAGTTTATTGGGCTTTTGTGGTACTTCGGAGGATTGGGGAGGTGGCTTATGAGCTTGCTTTGCCACCCAGCTTGTCGAGTGTGCATTCGGTTTTCCATGTTTCTATGCTCTGGAAGTATATTGGAGATCCGTCTCATTTGTGGATTTCAGCACGGTTCAGTTGGAGGGTGATTTGACCTATGATGTGGAGCCAGCAGCTATTTGGGAGCGCCACGTTCGGAAGTTGAGGTCAAAAGATATAGCTTCGGTGAAGGTGTAGTGGAGAGGTCAGCCCGTGGAGAGGCTACCTGGGAGACCGAGCGGGAGATGCGGGGCAGATATCCTCACCTGTTTGAGGCTTCAGGTATGTTTCTTGACCCGTTCGAGGACGAACGTTTGTTTAAGTTGGGGAGGATGTGACGACCCGGCCAGTCGTCTCATGAGTTACCGGTCCGTTTCCCCCATTTCTGCTTCTTATTGCTTTGTTCATCTGTGTTTTGAGGTATCAGGTCGGTTGGATAGGATCCGGGTTGGTTTTGGAGAAGTTTGAGACACTTAGTCTCTTTTGAGGAAGATTAAGTTGGAAAAGTCAACCAGATGTTGACTTATGGGTTAGAGGGCTCGGATGTGAGTTCCGATGGTTCGATTAGCTTCAGAAGGTGATTTGTGACTTAGGAGCGTGATCGGAATGGGTTTTGGAGGTTCAGAGTAGAATTAGGCTTGAATTGGCGAAGTTGATATTTTGGCGATTTCCGGTTGATAGGAGATATTTTGATACAGGGGTCGGAATGGAATTCCGAGAGTTGCAGTAACTCCGTTATGTCATTTGGGATGTGTGTGTAAAATTTTAGGTCATTTGGATGTGGTTTGGTTGGGTTTTTGATCAAAAGCGTATTTCGGAAGATTTTTGAAACTTAGGCTTGAATTCGATGTGATTTGGTAGATTTGACGTTGTTTGAGGTGTTTTGATGATTGGAGCAAGCTTGAATAAGGTATTGGGTTATGTTTGTGCCTTTGGTTGAGGTCCCGGGGGCCTCGGGTGAGTTTTGGGTGGTCAATCGACCATTTTGGAGTTTGGAAGATTGCAGATTTTTGGTTCCAGCAGTTGCAGGTATTTTGTTCTTCGCGTTCGCGGGTGGCACCTCGCATTCGCGTAGAAGGAATTGAGGAAGGCCAGAAATTACCCTTCGCGTTCGCGAGATGGTCTGCGTTCGCGGAAGGATGGGAAGCAGTGCAACGCGTTCGCGAGATGGTCATCGCGATCGCGTATAGTATTTTTGGGTCTGAGGGGTTCGAGGTCTTTTGCTCGTCGCATTCGCATAAGGGTGATCGCTGCCGACTCGACGCTACACTAAGGTAAGAATAATAGCTTTTACCCGAATAGTGGTTCGGGATCGAATTTCCACAGGGAGTAGCAGTGGAGTTGTATTGTCTGTCTAGTCTAGAGATGTGTTTGTACTTCTAATGTCACTTCAAACATTTTTGGTTTTCTTTGATTTTTATTTATATTATTATAAAACTAATGATTAAAACTAATTTATGCTACGAGAATATTGCTAAGTTGTATTTAATATAGAGAAAGGCACTAGGGTCGTGGCATTGCCTAGGTGGCTAATTAACGGGTAGATGTTACTAAGCATAGATTGACATATTTGGGGCTTATGCTATAACCGTTGCACAATTGTACCCACTCTCACACCTCTCAGTAGAGAGAGTGATTTTGCCCAATTGACTCTCTCGAGACCAATTGGGTAGGCCAATTAGACCAAGCAACTAGGGTTCAAGTAGGGTAATTACTCTCTCGAGATTTAACTCGTTAATTGGGACTACCATTTCTTATGGGTCCATCCTAATTCCTTGTTGGATCAATTTTGGGGTCATGGACTCTCTTTCTCAAGAAGAGTTAAACCCACAAAGCTAGAATCAGTGTTTGCAACCACCAATCCTTAATTAAAACCTAAAATCAACCCAAATAACAAACACCCAATATCAATCTAACCTTAGATTGCAACACCCATCAATTACCCACACTAGGGTTGAGGCACAACCCTAGCTAATGGGTTTAGCTACTCATGCTAGATACAGAAATTGAAGAAATAGATGAAGAGCTAAGCATATTAATTAATTACTAAGAAGAAACTACAATAATAAAGAGCAAAAGTGTCGAAAATGGCTACAATGTCGAGTCTCACGAGCTCAGCTGCGTTCAGAATATAAAACTTAACCTAAAACTGGTAAAAGGTCCTATTTATACTAGGCTGGAAAAACTGGACAAAAATACCCCTGCGGGGTCAGTGCGGACCGCGCAAAAATGACCGCGGCCACACTGGCTCTTGGACTCATGATCTCAGCTTCTCTGAAGTTGGGGACCGCGGACCGCGTGGAAATGCAGCGCGGCCGCACAGAAATGAGCGCGGGCCGTATTGCTTGGAATTGGCAAAATTATGGCTCTCTGAATCTCTGCTCCGTGGACCGCGTAGAAGAGTAGCGCGGCCGCGAAGCCTGACCGCGGACCGCGAGAATCCAACTGCGGCCGCGTAGCATGCCCACTGATTATGCCATGTCTCTGAACCTCCTAGTGCGGCCGCATTCATTTTTGCGCGGTCCGCACTAGGTTCTCTTTTCCACAACTTACTTAGTCTTTGACACTTGAGCAGGTTTCACTCCTTTTCGAACCGATCTTTGACATTTGTCGCTTTGTCGATCAAGCCTGCAATCAAGTACAACTTGTGAGCATTTTGGGACTATTTTGTAGCAATTTATAACCAAAGCATAGGCAAGTAGGGGCATAAAACACGTTAAAATCCTAATTTATCAACTCCCCCAAACATAAACCTTTGCTTGTCCTCAAGCAAACAAGAATAACGACCCACCCGTTAAAGAAACTCCAAGTAACTTCAGCTAC